>NC_064848.1:96919066-97179066 GCF_024139225.1 Suncus etruscus | reverse complement strand
TCCCGGCATCGCATATGGTCCCCCAAGCCTGTCAGGAGCAATTTCTGAGTGTAGAGCCAGAAGTAACCCCTGAGCACTGCCAGGTGTGACCCAAAAACCAAAAAAAGAGAAAAAATTAATTGATTGTAAACTTGTGGATCCATCTCAATATTCAAGTCTATTCCTTTGATTTGAGGATCTGTCTTTATTCCAATATTATGCTGTTTTAACGATTACTGCTTTATAGTACAATTTAAGGTTGGGGAAAGTGATGCCTCCCATCTTCATTTCCTGGACTGCTTTAGTTATTCATGGACATTTAATTCTCCATGTGAATTTCAGAATCTATCTGATTCACTTCTTTGAAAAATACCATGGGTATCTCCAGAGGAATTTTATAAATATATATGCTTTAGGAAGTGTTGCAATTTTAATTATATTAATTCTCCTAATCTAGTTGCAGGGTATATACTCCGATTTCTTTATGTCCTCTTTTATATCTTGAAGCAGTGTTTTGTATTTTTCTTTATAGTGGTCTTTCACATTTTAATTAAATTGTCTCAAGGTACTTGATTTTCTAAGGTACAATTGTAAATGGAATTCTTTGAATATGTTTTTCTTCTCTTTCATTATTTGTGTATAGAAAAGCCATGGATTTCTGCATATTAATATTGTAGCCTGCCATTTTACTATACAAGTCTATTTTTTCTAGAATCTTTTTTGGAGTCTTTAGGATTTTACAGTATAATATCATCAGCAAACAGCAAGAGCTTAACTTCTTCCTTTCCTATGAGGATGCCCTTGATGTTTTTTTTCCTACCTAATTGCTATAGCAAGTACTTCCAGTACTATATTGAATAGAAGCAGTTGGGGGAAGGGGGGCAAACTTGCCTTGTGCCAGAGCTTAGAGGACTTTTTGTTTTTCCCCCATTAAGTATAATGTTTGCAAAGGATTTGTGATAAATGGTTTTGACAATATTGAGGAAAGTTTCCTCTTCTTTGAAACCTCTTACTCTATTTCAAATCACCTTGCTTATATCATTTCATCTTTCAGTTTATTTTAACTTGACTATTCACTTTGACTTTAGAGAAAAATAGTAATAATATAATGCCTACATTATTGACAACAGAATAAAAATACAATTTGGCACAAGTCCAGCCAGAAGTTGCAAATTTAATATCCAAGATATAGTCAAACCTCAATTTATAAAACCAATTCATTCAATTTGATATAAACATTAGCTAGGTTACAATGTAGAGTTAGTTTGGGGTTTATTTTTTATACTTTACAATTTTTCACTTTCAATCAGTTGTTTTGTCATAACACATGTTAGTATGAGAATTAAGGGCTACAGTGGTCTATTACTAAAAAATTTTGAGGCCAGCATCACATAATTACAATCTCCAAATTCCTAACAAGACTTTAAAACACCCTGCAACACACCTTGATGGGAATGTTTTATCCCTGTCAAGTGGCACTAACCTCTCACGAAAGTATAAACAAAGAGTGCCAAAAACAGAACTATTTAATCTGGAGAGGTTTTATATGGGAAATGTTGACAATGTTTTCTAAAAAAGTGTAAATTGACCCTATAGGAGAAAAAAACAAAATTTTTACTCAGCTTTTCAAACCTAAACCAGAAATTTCAATCTAGAAACTAGAGAAAGCACTTATATAACTTGCAAATCCTAAACATTTTTTATTAAATTAAGAGATGTGTTTTGCCCCAGATCCCCGACATAGAAATGATACAGCTCCGGGCAACATCACCAGGAACTAAGCTCCATTGGGAGATTTATAACACTACTCTGGCATCAACTTTTGCCAGTTTTGATATGACAACGAGGAAAGGAAAACTTGACCTATAACCAGGCTGTCCTATCATATCACCTAACACTAAATGGAAATCAGAAGAGCTATCATCCTTTGAACTGTGAAAAATAAGAGCACCAACAACAGAAAACTGACTTTGACAACTGTGACTGAACAGAGCCTACCTTGGGACTAATAAGGAAAACTCCACCCTAGACTGTAGTCCAGGACCATAAAAAACAACAACAACAAGATGTCTTATTGCAGAGGTCCAACTTGGCCAACAGAGACTGAGCAGAACCTTTGGATCCATAATATCCTAGACTTCGGCTTAGGGACTGAACAAAAACAGGGAGCAAGTGTTACAGAAGACTGAACACCACAACAACGATGGATAGGAACCTCTAGAGACTCTATCCTAGACCCTTACCTATAACTTGCGCAAATACCAAGATTGCTAGCTGCAGTGGCTTGATTTTCTCACACACAACCGAGAGGAAACTTTCCTGGCATCACAAAAAAAGCCTTTGGGATGGGGTAATGAGTATATATGGAGCCAGGAGTTGATCCCATGATGGTATGCTTCAAGGATGGAGAAACCCTGAATCTCTTAGGCCACGGAAATTCCCTTTCTTCCCCAATGCTTACTGTGCCTATGCAAAAAAAAAAAAAAAAAAAAAAAAGTGGGGGGAACACCAAACCCTACCACTCCAGCACCCATACTTTTTCTTGTTTTGTTTTGATTTGTTAGTTTTTTGCTTTATTTTCCTTCTCTTTGTTCTTCCACTTTTCTCTTTCTTTTTCACACTTGTGGTTATTATTTAGAGATTTATTTTTATTTTTATTTGCTGGGCCCATTTTCTTTTTTCTTTTTTTTCTTTTCTTCTTTCTTTTTTTAGTAGTTGTCACCAAACTTTTTTCTCCCCTTTTTCTTATCCTTTTTATCTCCAATGACGGTGGAATGGATGCTCAATCTACAACAAATTGTAAAGTGGAGACCAGTTGCACTGGCATACTGGGGGGTAGAGGAGGGAAATGTAGGATGCATGCTGGGAATAGGGGCAGAGGGAGGACAGCACTGGTGGTGGGAATGCCCCTCATTCATTGTCACTATGTACCATAAATGATGCAGTGGAAGATTTGTAATGCACTTTGGTCACAATAAAAGTTCAAAAAATAAAAAGATATGTTTTGTTTTATTTTTTAAAAGTGGATGTGTTTTCAGGGAGTGGTAGAGAAATAAAATATGTTTTATTTAACTTCTTTATGAAAATAATCATATTCTGGTAGAAATGTATCATAACAATAAAAGTGAGCTATAAATTTAACTTGTCAAATAAAATTAATTCCTGGGTCAAAGGCCTATTAAAAGGATATTTTAAGTTGATCATGTAATAATATTTTTTAAGAAACTTCTATATGCATTACATTTTTAATGAGGTAAAATACTATATTACATATGTCAATGAGGTAAATACAGCATAATTTATATAGTAATAGTTTGTTCTACACTGACTACCATAATATAAAAGATAAAATATAATGAAGAAAAGACTATTAAACCCTTATGTGAAGATGCCAGCTTCTGATATTTACTTATAAAATTCAAAATTGAGTAACTACACCCACAACTTAAAGGTATGTGCAAAGCATTAGTCATTTCAGTGAATGGAAACAAGATCATTTTTAAGCATAAAATGTAATATGATGCCACCTTATGGCTAAACATTAAATATGATGAAAAACAATACTTTTCAAATATACTTTCTTAGATTCTGGGTTAGAGTATGGTGGTTTCTGCTAAATACAAGATTAAAAAATATAAATACAAGCTAAATTAATTCTTGAAAAACTATGCAATTTCAATGAAAATATGTAATATCTGGCACAAAGAAAAGTACGTTGTATCTTGTTAAGGGTTCTACTCATTTGCTTGCCCATTCTAGTTTTTGTAGCAAATGTCAGTTGCATTTTCCTAGTAAAATAGTTGTTCTTTATTTCCAAATTTAAAACCTACAAAATTGTAAAGTAAAACCAAGCAAAGTACAAAGTCCTTTAGAATTAACCACATATAGTTTATTAGGACTTATACAAAGTTTCATTTGTGGATCAAAATATAACCACATATTAGAAATTCCATTGGTTCCTTCTATTTTCAACATAAAAATTAATTTTAAAACTGAAAAATAATACATAAATATAGCTATAATATTATCCCATATTAAGTGTCATCCTTTCTCATTAAATCACTGGAGAAAGTTCCTCCTCAAGTGTCCTTTTAGTGGAGCTTCTCTATGACATACCAAACTTTTTCAGTCCCACATACTTCCATATCCACCTCTAATCAGTGACCACATCCTTGAATGTAATAAAAAAAATTTCACATGAAGTCTTCAGTTATTCAAAATTCCAATTTAAGAGCCAGAGAGACAGACCTAAGGTGTTTGCTTCCATGCAACTGACCCAATTAGATCCTCAGCATCACATGTTTCCTCAAGCGCTGTCAAGAGGGATTTCTGAGCAGATTCAAGTCCCTGGGCATTGCCAGGTGTGGTCCTCTTCCCACTCTTTCACACACAAAAAAAAAGTTTTGAATTTCAATTTGAGCTGCATTATCAACCAGATTATTATAAGCCAATTAATTCCATCTCTATTTACATATTCAATAATTTGGAAACATGCAAATCTCCTTCAATGCACACTCTATAAAATGTTTTTCCAAAATCTTAGTCTTCTCGGTATTTTTATGAAACTTTCATGGTTACAGGAATGAAAAGTGCCTTGAAGGGCCAAAGATAGAGCTCAGATAGTAAACACTAGCCTAGCATGTGTAAAGTCATTTGTTCCATCACCTGCACACCATGAACATCACACATTTGGTCAATTTTAAGAAAAAAGTTGTATTCCAGGAATGAAAAAAAAGAAGGAAAGCACTTTTAACAACAACAAAGGGTAAAGTAAGAAGAGGCAGATGGGAATTAAGGAGTGGGAAGGCCAAGGACCAATAACCTAGGTACATCAGTAGCACAAAGTGGTGAAAATATGAGTGAAACTCAAACTCAAACAAACAAACTTAAAATTGTGCCTGACAAAGAGACAGGTTGTGTGGATGAGAGGGAACCTGGGGATACTAGTATAGGGAAGCTGACATTGGTGGTAGAATTGATGCTGCAACACTGTATGCCTGAAACTCAACTATGAAAAAATTTGTATGTCACTACCTTAAAAAATCAATTTTAGGGCCAGAGAAATAGTACATTGGGTAAAACACTTGTTCTGAATGTGGCCTATCCAGGTTTGACTTCCAGCATCCCATCTGGCCTTCTGAGAACAGCCAGGTTTGCTCCAAAATAAAATAATGCTTCCTTTTTAAAAACATATACATAAATATTTTTAAAAACAAATAAAAATAAGATAAATTATTATCACTATGTACCTTAAATATTACTGTGAAAGAGTTGTAACTCACTTTGGCCACAATAAAAATCAAAAAATAATTATTAATTATTTTAAATGCTTTTATAAATATTTTAAATTATATTTTAAACTATTATAAATTAATTTTATATGCTTACAATTGCATAAAATATATAAGCATATTTTATAAATTACATAATTTTTAAAATATAATTTTCTATTGATTGCAAATAATTTTATGTTTTGTATCCTATTATAAATTAATTTTAACTTGACACAATTTAAAACATTTCCAGAAAAATCTAAATTTTTTAGACATTAGGGGAATCTTCTGAACTATTTTATAGCATGTTATGAGACCAAAACTATTTCAAAATTAAAAAGTATAAAAGCATGTTTGATAATTGTAAAGATACAATAAAAGTTGAAGAGAATGGGAAAAAATAAGAAAAATTATAGTCATATAGGAGAAAAAGAAGAGAAAAGAATAGAAAAGTGATAGCACAATGGTAGGATGTTTGCCAGGATGGACCTGGGTTCAACCCTTAGCATCCCATATGGTCCCTCGAGCCAGGAGCAATTTCTGAGCGCATACCAGGAGTAACCCCTGATCATCACCAGGTATGGTCCAAAAACTAAAACAAAAAAGAAAAGAAAAGAGGGTTGGAGCAGTGGTGCAAGCAGTAAGGCGTCTGCTTTGCACAAACTAACCTATGATGGACCGCAGTTCGATACCCCAGCGTCCCATATGGTCTCCCAAGCCAGTAGCGATTTCTGAGCACATAGCCAGGAGTAACCCCTGAGTGTCACCGGATGTGGCCCAAAAACTAAAAAAAAAAGAAAAGAAAAGAAAGAGGGTCTTCCAGCCTGAGAGCTAACTGACAAGGCTTTTCCTTATTCAATGATTACTTCACTTGTCATACTATCAAATATTCTTCTTTTCCCTTTCTCCAATTTAGCTATGGTTAAACACCCTAGTGACTTAATAATTAACTTCTTAGTGCTCAACTTTGAAGTATTATCATTTCAAAGATGTGGGTTATTTCATCTTTGCAGCACATGCTTACAAATGTTATAAGAATGTGAAAGAAACAAACTCATATAGACAAGCTCATTTACAGAGCATTCATGCATTAAAATGTTGAAAATTTCAGAGAAAATAGAAATTTGGGATATTTTAAATACTAACATTGGGAAAATTGTATGAGAATATAGAAACTGTTTATTTTTGTAACCTTTCTAAACATTTAAAATTTTTTAATAGTTTATTTTAAAAATCCACAGAATCAAAACCAAAGGCACAGATTGTCATCTCTCCAACAGCTTTACCTGAATGAAGTCTCTTTGCTCCTTTAGCACATTTATATATTTTACATTAACAAGTTCCCTACATCTATCAAGGGACTGGAGCTGTCATATCACTTGTGAGGAGAAAGGCCACATTGGTGTCTTTTAGTTTGAAGTTCCCAGTTCAAATACCTATGTAAATAGAGACATGTGCTCTGTGACCTTAGCCAGGTCACTTACTTATTTCTCTGTGCCTTGCTTTTGTCTTATGCTTAAAGGAACAGATAATTCTTGCTTCCCACCTCTACTTTAAAAGAAAAGAAGGTTAAAGTGCTAATGTGAACATATTTTTAAGAAGAGGAAAAACATTTTCTGTGCAAGTTTCATACACAATACAGAATATTAATATCTACTGTTTTAGTCAGCCTTAGATAGTAAGAACCTCAGGGCAGATCCTGCTCTTTGAATCTCAATAGATACTCTTGAGTTCCTGAACAAATAATGATGCCAATCCTTCACTCTAAAGTTTAATGCTGAAATTTAGGTATTCCTTTATAGAACCTTTTGCAGCTACCCATGAGAACATCAATAGTAACAATGAATGTCTTTTCTTTTCCTAAATATTTGTTTTACTTCTAAAAGAGCACTAGGATACTTTTGAAAATTTGCCTTTATAACACTTTTTAAACTATAACAGCACATAGGCATCCATTCAAGTGCCCATTTGGACTCTCTCATTTGGTTATCATTTCTTTCTACACCTCTCCCCGTTTAACCTTTTGCCTCCTCAAGAGTACTTAGCAGAAACCACAGCATGAGGAATGGGGATTCTTAGAAGCAGCTGAGTTCAAAGTGGTCTACCCTGCATAAACAATATCTCTCTCTTCCTGGGTAGTTTCTGCTACTGCTATATGAAGCAATGTATAGGGAAGAGAAGAAAGAAAAAATGTTTTTATTTATTCCAAGATGACAAATAAAAGTAGGAATTAAGAAGTTTTACAACTAGAAGAAAAGTATGCTTAATAGTCAACTGTCTACACTGTTGTTTTTTGTAAAATAAAAAAAAAATTAGATATATTTGCTTGAGATAAATGCTCAGGTCAAAACCAGGGCACAGAGATTGTATAGCCTGTCATTCTTACCCTCACATGCATCAGCAATATAATATGGCACTGTTCCCTTTGCATAGGGATACTAGAAAAAAAAAAGGGGGGGAAATCTTATGTAAAGAAACAACCTAGTTGGGATATAAACCCATACATTTTATAATACAGGAGTGCCTTCAACCCTGAACCTTTGTCCTGGGGACTCGACTTAGACTCCCTGTGATTATTGGACATCGACCAACCCCGAACCCAGATTCCAATCATAGAATTAACACAGTTCCCTGCAACAGCACTAGGAATCAATCACCCTCTGGGGAGCACCTAATACCACCGTGGCACTAATTTACTGCAGGTTGATGCAACGAGGAAACAGCAACAACTAGATCTAAGACTAGGTTGTTCTATCATCACCTAATGGTAAGAGGAAATCAGAAGACACTAAGTCCTTGCTATGCGCAAAAATCAAGATCACTAATTACAGAAGACTAACTTTGACAACTGCAACTGAGCAGAACTTTTCCTGGATCCAGTAAGAAAACCCTAACCTAGGCTTCTGCCTAGGATTTGAACAAAAACCAAGATCTCTAATTCCAGAGGTCTGACTTTGACAACTACAACTGAGCAGAACTTCTGGAATCATAAGGAAAGACTATATCCTAGGTTTCATCCTAAAATCTGTGCAAAAACCAAGATCACTAATTACAGAAAACTAACTACAACAAACATGATGGGGTGGAACTTCTAGAACCATAAAGAAATTAAAAAAAAAAAAAAAAAAAGACTATCCTAGTCTTCGTCCTATGCCCTATGCAAATACCAAGATCTCTAATTATAGAGGACTGATTTTGTCAGCCACACCTGAGCAGAACGGTTCCTGGCACCATAAAAAGACTTTGGGGTTCGATAATGAGCTTATCTGGAGCCTGTAGTTGTTCCCATGATAGTATGCTTCAGGGGCCTGTATCTCTTAGGCCAAGGGAATTCCTTTTCAAATTTCCCCAATAATAGGGCCGGAGTGGCAGTGTAGTGGCACGGCATTTGTCTTTCACGTGGCTGACCTAGGACCGACCGTGGTTAGATCCCCTGGAATCCCAGGAGCGATTTCTGAGAACTGAGCCAGGAGTAACCCCTGAGCGTCACCGGGTGTGGCCCAACCTCCCCCCACCCCCAAATTCCCAATACTTACTGTGCCTATGGGGACAAAAAGCACAAAACCTTGCCACACCAGTCCTCCTTCCGTTTTTTTTTTTTTTCTCCTTTTTTGTTTTGTTGTTTAGTAGTTGTTTATTGTGGCTGTTGTGCATTTTGTCGTTGCTTCTTTTTTTTCTCTTTTTCCCCGTTTCTTCTTCTTTTAAATTGATATTGATAGCTGGATTCCTCCCAGCTTTTTTTCCCCCACAGAACCACAGAAATAAATCATCTTTTTCTGTCTCATAAATTAAGGGGGGAGAGAAAGTGATGGTACCAGGAGCAAACATTAACATTGAGTGGAAATAAATAATTATCAAGCCTAAATACCAAACCCAAAGTCAACAACAACAGAATCAATATCTACAAACAAGTTATATACAAAGGGGATGGGTTACACTGGCAGTCCAGGGGACAAAGGGGAAGAATGGGATACATGCTGGGAACAGGGGCAAAGGGAAGTCCAACACTGCTGGTAGGGAATTGCCCTAATGTCACTATGTACCTTAAATACAACTGTGAAAGACTTGTAATTCTCATGGGTCTCAATAAAAATTATTTTAAAAAAAAGAAAGAAAGAAAAATAGATACAGCATAAGGAGTCTTACTACATAAAGTCTACAAATGAGGAAATTAGAATAATAAATGTTAACTACTTACCCTACCTTTTTTCTTCTGACTACAAAGTTGTTTTTCTTAGGAAATGATGAACCTTTCTTTCTACTGGCCCTGATTATATGTTATTAAACCTCAACAACTAAAAATTCCCACTGTGTCTCCTTCTGGACCCTTTGCAGCTTTAAGAGACAATTCCCTTCTGATTTACAGAAAACAGGCACAGCTCTCGACCAGAAGATCAAGGTTTTGAAAAAGCTTTCCATCTTAGGTGTAGGAGAAAATTTCCAACCACACCTGCATCACCTTTTTCAATGCTGCCTGGGTAACCTTGTCAAAACATTGAGAACATAACCCACCCGATGTAAACAGTCTGGAGATTTCTCAGAAAAATAGAAGTACAACTACATGGAATCCAGCAATTCCACTTATTGATGTTTACCCCAGAAAACAAAATCAATAATGTAAAGGATATACAAGCACTATTAATCATTGCAACACTTACTACAACAGCTATGATATGGAATCAACCTGGTGTCCAATGAGAGATGAGTAAATAATGAAGGTCTGATATAGGTAACAATGGAATATTATGCAGCTCTGAGGATTGATAAAATGCAATTCACTGCAAATTGGATGAAACTGGAGGATATCATATTAAGTGAAGTAAGTCAGAGGGAGAACAAATACCAGATGATTTCATTTATCTATGGCATAAAGCCATAAATAATAACAGGATGAAGTAAAGCAAAATATCAAAAGGGGGCTATCTAAATTATCCTTGATACTAAATTATAGAAATGAGAAGGACAGAAAAGAAAAAAATAGAGGGCTAAAGAAAGAAGGAGAAGAAGAAGAAGAAGAAGAAGAAGAAGAAGAAGAAGAAGAAGAAGAAGAAGAAGAAGAAGAAGAAGAAGAAGAAGAAGAAAGAAAGAAAAAAATAAAAAGAAGAAGAAGAAAGAAGAAGAAGGAAGAAGAAGAAGAAGAAGAAGAAGAAGAAGAAGAAGAAGAAGAAGAAGAAGAAGAAGAAGAAGAAGAAGAAGAAGAAGAAGAAGAAGAAGAAGAAGAAGAAGAAGAAGAAGAAGAAGAAGAAGAAGAAGAAGAAGTAAAAGTTAGGGGCCAGGGGCTTCAGGTAATTGGTGATGTGATGGTATGTACATATCTAAACCACAGAGCCAACAAAACTGTTGTTATATGATCAATACCACAACTAAACAAAATATGCCTGTCAACATGTCAACAAAGAAAAGCAGATCCCTCTCTAAGACCATTCACAAAAGTTAAATAAAAAAGGATTAAAGAACTCAATATTAGACCTGAAAATTATAAATTACATTTAGAAACACATAGACAAAAATTTCTTTTGTGGCATTGAAACTAAAGGTATCATCAAGGATTCAATGCCAACGGCAAAACAAGTGAAAGCAAACACAAACAAGAAGCACTACATTAAATTAAGCTTTATCTCAAATAAAAAAGGAAAAGAATATAAACATACCCCATAGACTGGTAGAAACTATTTTCCCACAACTCTTACAATAAAAAGGTTAATTAATATACAAGATATAAAAGGCACTGGTAGAGCTTTACCAAAAAAAAAAAAGGCAAAATAAAAAGTGGACAGAATACATGAACAGAAACTTCCTCAAAGAAACACAAATGGCCAAAAGGCATTTGAAAAAATTGTTCTATGGGGCCGGCGAGGTGGCGCTAGAGGTATGGTGTCTGCCTTGCAAGCGCTAGCCAAGGATCAGGACCGCGGTTCAATCCTCCGGCATCCCATATGGTCCCCCCAAGCCAGGGGCAATTTCTGAGCGCTTAGCCAGGAGTAACCCTGAGCATCAAATGGGTGTGGAGAGAAAGGAACTCTTATCCACTGCTGGTGGGAATGCCATCTAGTCCAACCTTTATGGAAAGCGATATGGAGATTCCTCCAAAAACTGGAAATTGAGCTCCCATTCGACCTAGCTATTCCACGCCTAGGGATAAACCCTAGGAACACAAGAATACAATACAAAAAAAAAAAAAAAACCTCTTCCTCACACCTATATTTATTGCAGCACTATTCACAATAGCCAGGCTCTGGAAATAACCAAGATGTCCTTCAACAGATGAATGAATAAAGAAACTGTGGTACATATACACAATGGAATATTATGCAGCTGTCAGAAGAGATGAAGTCATGAAATTTTCCTATACATGGATGTACATGGAATCTATTATGCTGAGTGAAATAAGTCAGAGAGAGAGAGAGAGAAAAACACAGAATGGTCTCACTCATCTATGGGTTTTAAGAAAAATGAAAGACATTGTTGCAATAATAATTTTCAGACACAAAAGAGAAAAGAGCTGGAAGTTCCAGCTCACCTCAGGAAGCTCACCACAAAGAGTGATGAGTTTAGTTAGAGAAATAACTACATTTTGAACTGTCCTAATAATGAGAATGTATGAAGGAAATGGAAAGCCTGTTTAGAGTACAGGCGGGGGTCGGGTGGGGAGGAGGGAGATTTGGGACATTGGTGATGGGAATGTTGCACTGTGATGGGTGGTGTTCTTTACATGACTGTAACCCAAACACAATCATGTATGTAATCAAGGTGTTTAAATAAAATATAAAAAAAGAAAAAGAAAAAGAAAAAATTGTCCTATTTAATTAATCATCAGGAAAATGCAAATCAAAATAACAATGAGATATTACTTCACACCAGAGAAATTAGCACATCAAAAAAAAAAAAGCCTGTGTTGGCAAAGAGGAGGGACTTGGTAGAGGAAGGTGGACACTGGTGAAGAAATTTGTGTTAGAAATCCCTAAAATTCCTAAAACCCAATCGTGAAAAACTTTGTTATTCATGGTACCTCAACAAAATATAAATAAATGGATATTTTAATGTGCCTGTCAAGGAGCTGGGGTGGTGAGAGGGGACCTGGGAATATTGGCAGAGGGAAGTTAACACTAATAGTGTTATTTGTGTTCAAGCACCATATGTCTGACACTCAACTATGAATAAATTTGTAAATCATGCTCCTTTATTAAAGAAGCTTTAAAATATAGTAAAATGTTTAAGAATATCAATTTTAAAATAGTAAATTAATGAATGTTAAAAATTAAAGCTTCCATATAAGATAAAGATATACATGATACATATGATAGAGATGCAAATGAAGCACCAAAATAGAAAATGGTATTTTTAAAGTGTGAAAAATTAGAGTGAGTATGTAAGGGCCTAAAAACAGATTTGGGTGCTATGACAAAGTTTAATTACATGAACTTTTAGAACTATCTTGTCTAATAAAGTGACAACCAGTTAGATTTGACTGTTTAGATTTAAATTACTTCAAATTAAACAAAACTGAAAATTTGGTTCACTAGTTACTAGTGGCTGTTATGAACAGTTTAAACATGGAACATTTCCATAACTGTAGAAAGTTATACTGACGTCTATTATTAGAGCATTTAAAGAGGCACATTTGCTCTCTTCAAATCTTGCTGCATAGTTTTCCTTTTAGTAACCACTCATTGAGCATTTAGTATATGTAAGATTTTAGACAAAAATACCTATAATAGCAGAAGGAAAAATATTAAATGTCTATGCACGTTAAATGTCTGTGCTTATACAGGCAGAGAAGATTAAAATCATTTCACACTGATCTTTAGCAGTCCCAAAATTCTAAGACAATAAGAAATATTTATAATACTCTAAGACATACTAAAACTCTAAGAAATACTAATTTCTATTACTCTAAGACAATAAGAAATACTTATACTCCACATTTTATGCTGTCAATTCCCAATAAACTAATATATAGATGTGCTTCAGAAAAAACTGTTTGGAAATCTCTCAAAAATAAAATTTTCTTTGGGTGAAGAAAATATAGTAGATATATAAAACAGGTTAATGAAGATTAATGTAGAAAGAATACAGGATTAATGAATAGAAGAAGATTAATGGGGAGAAGAATATAGAATTTGAAGTAAAAAGACCTGTTCAAAAACTAGTCCAATTCTTAAAATGTTACCTTCCTAGGCTAAGTAACTTACAAGGTCTGCACCTCAAAATGAAGAAATACTTACTTCTGAGACCCAGGGGATAGCTCAGAGGCTGAAAGCACCTGCATTGCAAGATGAGTTCAGTCTGAAGTACTGAACAAGCAAGCAGCAAGCGAGATGCTGGCAGCTCCTGTAGGTAATTTTTAGCTATACTGCACTCAGTTATGTATGAGCACAATTAAAGAGTGTGACACTCCCAAACCCTACAAATACCACAAGTTAGAAGAGGTGCAAGCAACATAGCATCCCTGCGAGCAGGATAACTCAAATACACAAGACCAACACAACTAAAGACTGACTATTTGCTTTAAATGAAGAAAAGTGTGAGTAAAGTCGATGTGTTACATTGCTTGTACACAAACACAGCATTTGCGTGACCTCTCAAAACACCACAAAACATCATAGCAATAAAAGGACAGCAATGTAGAGAGTAAGCCCTGCTCCACAAATACTATAAAATTAATATAATGAAATTTATCTAAGAAAGAGTAGAGTTGCATTCTCATTGTTCATGTCACTGAAAATGACATGGAACTTTGTAGGATATATAAATGCATTGCCTGCAAGAAAACGCTGAGAGCCATCCTAAAGATTTCAATTTTGTACATGGCATGATACCACGTACAAAAATGCATGCTCTTTATAAGCACTCCATCTTCTCTACTAGCAGCATCACAGCTCAAATTTGTCTTATGCCACCATGAAAGATGACATAATGCTGATGGTAAACTTAACTTAAATGGCCATTTAAATTTTTCTGACTGGGGCAAGTCAATCCAATAAGTGAGAAAGTGGGCTAGATTTGTTTGTTATAGAAAATAGAATGAATCAGTAGGATCTCTGCTACACTGTACACATAGAAAGCAAGAAAACTTGGAACAATTACTAGATACGTGCATGTTGATTTTATGAAGAATTTTAATATGAATTTCACACTTTGTAACCACAAGTTTTTAATCTATCCATGAAAATGCTAAATGCTTCTGTAAATGTAAAATGACACCACTTTTACTTTCCTGCAACTCCTGGAAATAGCATAAAATAATTTCTTTTTTAATGGTGAGTGTAACTAGGTTATTGTTTTTTTTTTTCCCAGATGTGTAGGGAATGGTTTCAATTACTCAGTGCCATGGCTTCATTTTTGAGCCCCCCCGCCACAAATGTATTGTATTTGGCAGTTACAGCAAAAGAATAGAACCATTGGATGGGGGCCTTCCAGCCTTCCCAGCTATACTCACCATAAAGATGGCACAAAACACATATATTAGAACAAAAATATTTGGGATATAGGGCACTGAACAGCATAAATTTCCATAAAGAGTTCTAAGGTTAAAATAATAAACCTTAAATGATAGATGCCACATGTGACATTTTGGTTCCAGACGTAACAACCCAAAACCAAAGTTCTTTGCTGACAATTCCAAAACAATATTATTCTCCTAGATTTCTGACTTTTATTCTGTCCCAATTGCTCACAGATTACACTTTGAAAAACTTGGAGACAACACAGTACTGTTTTACATGAACATTCAGGGAATATTGCATGATGATCTGTGCTAAATCACCCCTGAATTCTTCATTCTTGTGGTCACTTAAGCATTTCCACAAAAGTGACATGGACTTTTTCTTCTGGAGGAAAAAAATTCTCTGAAATAATCACTTTAAGTTGTACAGTGAATTCTCCCTCTTCCCAACAATAGACATTTGTTCCAGTATAATTGGCCATTTATCCCAGATCTCAGCAATTTATAGTTCAACTGTCTGAAACTGATCAGTCATCAAAAAGTTTGGAATTAAGCTCCAAAAAGTTCAATCTTTCATATTTATTTCAAATTATACTTTAAAGATCAAATAATGTACATTTTTGCTATTTTGAAATTCAATTTTTAATTTATTTTAACAATTAAAAACATTTATTTGATCTTAAAATGTATAACCTTATTGTTCTGAAGTTTAGGCATATAAAACAGTTATCAGTTTTCTGTTCTATAACCCTGTTTTTATGAGGAAGGAACATTATTGATAACTTTTCATGATATAATAAAGCTAAAATGGAAATCAAGATCCTACCAGTGGTTGGTAAGGAAACTAAACAATAGCTTTTAGCCTTAAGGCCACCTTGCTTAAAAATACTTCTTCCATACTTTAGTTGAACAATATAACTATAGGTAATTTTGCAACAGAAGTAGCATATAACATACTCATAAGACTTTATAAGAGCATGAGAGTTAACCAACTTATTCCTAAATCACATATTTTATGTATATTAGGTGGCAAATGTTTTTAGTTATTTTTATCTGTTCAGAAAAACTACTTAAAGGCACACAAAAATAGAGAAATAATAAATATATACAATTCAAATATAGTTCGATTAAAAAAATACACAGAAGCAATGTATTTTGGGAGAAGAGGAAAAGGAAGTAACATTATCATAAAATTTCAAAGAGAACCTACTTACCTACTCTTTTTATAAATGAGAAAAGTGAGGTCCAGATAAATATTTTACCAAAATTGGGGAGAGAGTTGAAACCACAAAGAGGAAACCTTTCCTGACCTATCTTCATTCTACTACACCCTTGTGTTCAGTCACAGACCTTAGCCTGATACTGAACAGCCCTGGGTAACACTTAGCAAAATATCAAATCTCCCCTTGATGATTTCTCACCTGTAAAAGCAATATATCCTCAACAACAGAATTTTCTTCATAAGATGATTGCATATTACACAATAGAAAGCATAATAAAGTCACACACTCAAAGTGATTTAAAGGAAACATTAAAGTTGGTTTTTTATTTAAGATTATTTGAAGTGACAAGTGGATAAAAAATTCTCATAGTTCAAGACCTTAAAGATGGCTAGTAAATACACAGGCCCATCATAATAAAAGAAAAACATTTTATCTTCTTTCAAATGCTTTTTCAAAGTTGTTCAAGTTAAAATAATCATGGAGAAAAAATAGAAAGCATGGCATCTGAATTAATAGGCATTAGATATTTGAAACAAGAAACTGCAATGAATATGCAAATTAAATTTGGGGATTTTCCTTTTGAGTTGTCCTCATAGTTATTCATAATATAGGCTATATAATTTGCAGGCAAAGATAAACATTCTTCACTGATGCCAAGAAATATCCTTTGTAGAAAAACTTACTAATGAACATCTTCCCACCAGTGGGCCCTACCACCTACTAAGAAGAAAAACAAGCTAATTATTTTCTTTGAATTTTTCCATTTTTATATTATATTTTATGTATTAGGACAAAAAGTGAATATAAGCTTTCTAGGTCCTTTAAATAAAATTGCATTTTTCTTCAACTAACCACATTATAAGAAGAAAAGAACATATTATTATTGGCAATTCTTTATGGGAGAATACCAAAATGAATTTCTAATTATATTAAAGAAATTAGTATACACGTAGGTTATTAGCTATTAAATTGTAATTACTATATTAATAATGACTAAAAATAAGGATTCATATATGATTCTCTGCAAGAATTCTTTATACTTAAAATGCATTTTTTTTATTCAGGTATTTCTAACCTAAGAACATGGGAATGAGCACATATTCCTAAGACTCGAATTATATTGTTGGGATTTTGGGGGAGGGTTTGGGTCACATTCAGCAGTGCTCAGGGGTTATTCATGGCTCTGCACTCTGAAATTGCTTCTGGCAGGCTTGGGGGACAATACGGGATGCTGGGAATCAAACCATCATCCATCCATGTGCAAGACAAATGCCCTACTGCTTTGCTATCTCTCCGGCCCAGACTCAAATTATAAACAAAATAAACATAATTTTTTCAAAATCAAGATTGATTAGAAATGAATTATTCACATAGAAAGATATACTGTCATTTCTATGCTCTATAATTTCAAATAAATCAAAATACAGCCTCAAGTACTATTTGTTACTAATAAATTAATTTTGTTCTGTGTTGTTATACTGATTTCATAATCTACACCCACCATAGTCAGAGAGAAATGTTGCAAAAAATTACTGTATGAGAGAAAAATCCCTTATCATTAAAACATTGGGAGCAGGGTGCTCTTCAAGGTAAAATATCCTATGGCAAAATCATGAGAACTTAAAATGAGAAAGAACTTCCACTTCTGACCACAACAGAAACCCCTTTGTGGTTTCTCTTAAACAGCTATAAAACTTGACAAGACATGAAATAACTGTTTTCAGATGTTGAACAATAGGCAAAATTTGATCCCTGAGAGAAAGGAAACAAACAAGGTGAGCCTGGAAGTACTTTACAGACCTAAGGTCTGAAGGAAATAGATCAGAATTCAGGGCCACTGAGACAGCTGGAATTCATGAAGTATGGCAATGGAGAGAAAGTGCTGTGTAATTTGTTTGTACAAATACCATAATTCCTAGCTGAGAAAACTGCTATAAAGGAATAGACAGACATTCCAGAAATATGCAAAGTGGTTCATTATATCTCTGACTAGATACTCAGGAAAAGATATACAATAGGAGAACGATAGGCTGAACTATACCAGAGTTCCCATAGGATTTGGAAATGTTCAAGTTACTACCTGCCAAAGTGTCAAAACCTTACTAAATACTCTGAGCATTCAAATAACCCTAGGAAGTCATGTTTAAAGAGAAAAATACTCCAGCCCTAAAATGTACTCTACAGCAGCTGTAACAAAGCTGGAAAACAAACTGGAAAGATCAACTAATGACTGTTTGTCAAGCAAACAGCGTAAACCATTTAGTAGTAAAAGGTGTTGACTATATTACTTACCATTACATCATGGTTAGTGCGTGTTTAGGCTGCATTATGTCAGACCATCTTATTCCAGATCTAGAGGCAAAGTTTTATGTGATTAAGAAATTAGATGAAAATTATATGCGAATACTTTTTTATTACTTATTCTAGATTTTTTTCAAAACTAAGGCAGAATGCATGATTTACAAGTTCAACACAGTTTTAAAAATAGATGCAGAATCAATTAATGGGCTTAATCAAAAATTTTGAAATACAGCATGATATTTTTTACCAGTGCCTCAAACACTCCTCAGTGAACACCTAAATTCTTTTAACATTTATTGGTGCCAGGTACTGTACTGAGCTCTTTACATGCATCATATAATTTCCTATGAGGTTGGTTTATTACTATTTGCAGTTAAGAAAAGAGAGGTTTTGAGAGGTTTGATGTTATGGTCTCAAAGTCATCCAGGTGGAAAGGGATGGGGGAAGGTCCCTAAATCACAGCTGTAAGTTTCCAAAGCCAGGCACTTAATCATAACACTCAACCAATTCCCTACATTGCACATGAAACATATGGTTTCTACTCTCACTCTCAGACTCCATTTCCAGCAAAGCATAGCAATCAGGTAAGTAAATAAAAGTCAGATTTTCTTTTAACCTTCTTACTTGATTCCTTCTTATCCAAGAGTGCTAAGAGAAAATAAATTGTATCAATTTTTGTTTTGATCTAATCAAGTGCGGGAATGTGACTGCGTTTTAAACTCTGGTGTCTCAGTCACTTTTTTTTTCCGATGAGGTATTTGTATCAAAAATGCTACTTTCCAAAGGAGGATAAAATTCTTAACTCTCAAATATAATCTTACTCTAAACATAAATTTCCCTATTGATTCAGCTAATTAAATAAAGATGGTATAGGCACTGTTAAATGTGTAGACTTTCATGAAAGACCTGCCTGTTACAAAAACTGATAATACAACCCTAGACAAGTCAACGAATATGCCTGGATCAGTTTCCTTGACTATAAAATAAGTACCCTGTCATCTAAATTGGTATTTGTACATGGCAGAGATCACTGGTACTTAAAGGTATTCCACTCACAAGAAAGTCCCAGGCTGGGCCCGGAGAGATAGCACAGCGGCGTTTGCCTTGCAAGCAGCCAATCCAGGACCAAAGGTGGTTGGTTCGAATCCCGGTGTCCCATATGGTCCCCCGTGCCTGCCAGGAGCTATTTCTGAGCAGACAGCCAGGAGTAACCCCTGAGCACCACCGGGTGTGGCCCAAAAACCAAAAAAAAAAAAAAGAAAGATCCAGGCAAACAAGTAGGAGGACATTGCAAAATACAGAGTCCTTTTAGCAACACATGACCCATCATGAATAGATAATATATAACAAATTAAGTGTTGTGAAATAATAAAGTTCATTTTTCTTTTTTTTAATTTTAAATTTACTAAATTTACATCACTACAAAATCATTCCCCTCAAAAAAATTTTACAGTAAATATCTGTCAAAAATAGTAGTCATCATCTCACTCAAAAACATATTTATTGGGGGCCAGAACAATAGAACAGTGGTAGGGCATTGGTCTTGCACACGGCTAACCCAGGATGGACCTTTGTTCGATCCCCAGCATCGCATATGGTCCACCAAACCGGAGTAATTTCTGAGTGCATGGCCAGGAATTACCCCTGAGCATCACCAAGTGTGGCCCAAAAACAAAACAAAACAAACACAAAAAAAAAAAACCTCACACACTTTATTGTGCAAGTACTAAGTGTCATAAAGAGCAAATAGTTCTAAGTATACATTTTATCTCTTCTCCCAGAGTCTAGATTTTAACTGAGAAAAGAATAAATGGTGATAAATAAGCCATAAATAAACAAATATATGACTCCAAATTTAGAAAGGTGTTTTGGATGGAAAAATATATTTTTAATACAAAATAAAGACAAAGGCCTACATCAAAAAAGAGGAAAATGACAAATTCAACAGCTTAGGACACCTTAAGGTTCTGGAAAAAACAACAGCAAAGAAATCCAAAAACACAGAGAAGAAAAGAAATACCGTATTTGCCATCGTATAAGACCACTTGGCGTATAAGACGACCCCCTAATTTTGCAGTTAAAACATAGGTTTAGGCCTATATTCACTGTATCAGACAGAACGTTCCTGTGCTGCAACTGTATGTACCACAATGAGCCAATCACGACAAGCAAAGGTTCAAAGGTTATACTGTAATACTTCCTCTCTGACTGGCCAATCTGAGCAGGCTTTTGACAGTGTAGATTCGGGTCCAGAACATTGTCTAATTTGCATGCATAAAAAGCCTGCTTGGATTGGCTGAGTTAGAGAGGTGGTCCGAGCAGCCTTGCAGTGATTGGTGCAGGATCGAGTTGGAAAATTTGTTTTGTGGCAATATTCAGACAATTTTTGTTTAGTGGCATATTGAAACATTTTTTGGGATATACTTGGTGTATAAGATGACCCCCGATTTTCGGTTGACTTTTTTGTTTCAAAAGTCATCTTTGACTTACCGCAAATACGGTATTAAAAACCAGAGCAGAAATAAACATAGGAACAAAGAAAACAATACAAAGAATCAATGAGACCAGGAGCTGGCTTTTTGAAAAAATAAACAAGATAGGCAAACCATTGGCAAGATTCACAAAGAAAAAAAGGGGGAAACAATCAAATAAATAGGATCACAAACGAAAAGGGGAGAGATTACAACAGAACACCCAAGAAATCCAAGACACCATGAGGGCTTATTATGAACAACTGTACTCAGTCAAATTAGAGAACTCAGAAGAAATCAACAGATTCCTGGAAAAAATATCATCTCCCCAGTCTTAATAAGGAGGAAGCAGAAAGCCTAAACAGGCCAATCACATTTAAGAAAATTGAAACAGTAATTACAAAACTCCTCCAAGAACAAAAGTTCAGGAACAGATAGTTTTACAGGTGAATTCTATGAAACATTCAGAGAAGAATTATTACCACTGATCCTCAGGCTCTTATAAAACATTGAAAAGACAGGAATCCTTCCCTAACTCTTTTTATGAGGCTATTTTCACATTCATTCCCAAAGTTGGCAAAGATGCCACCAAGAAAGAAAACAATAGAAGAATCTCATTTATGAACATGGATGCAAAAATCCTCAACAAAATCTTAGTAAAACGAATCAACAATACATCAGAAAGATTGTACACCATGACCAAGTGGGTTTCATCCTAGGGATGCAAGCATGGTTTAACATACGCAAATCAATGAACATCATAGACCACATCAACAAAAAGGAAGACAAAAGACACATGATCATATCAATCAACACAGAAAAGGCATTAGACAAAATTCAACACCCATTCATGAGTGAAAACACTCAACAAAATAGAGTTAGAGGGACCGTCCTCAAGATAGAACAGCTATCTATAGAAAGCCCACAGCTAGCATTATCCTTACAGGTGAAAAACTGAAAGCATTTTCACTAAGATCAGGTACTAGGAAATGCTGTCCACGATCACCACTTTTATCCAACATAGTTTTAGAAATCCTAGCAGTAGGATTTCTTTCTTTCTTCTTTTTTCTTTTCTTTTATTTTCTTTTGTGTGTGTTGTTGTTTTGTTTTGTTTTTTTGACAACAGAACCAAGGAAACTTGAAAAATATTGTTCTGTCTCATAAATTGAGGGAGAAAAAAAGGTGGATAATACCAGGAGCAAACAGTCACTTGAAATTTGAGTGGAAATAAAAAATGATCAGACCTGGGGCCGGGCGGTGGCGCTGGAGGTAAGGTAAGCCTTACCTGCGCTAGCCTAGGAGACGGACCGCGGTTCGATCCCCCGGCGTCCCATATGGTCCCCCAAGCCAGGAGCGACTTCTGAGCGCATAGCCAGGAGTAACCCCTGAGCGTCACCGGGTGTGGCCCAAAAACCAAAAAAAAAAAAAAAAAAAAAAAAAAATGATCAGACCTAAACACCAAGTCCAAAGTCAATGACAACAGAATAAAGATTCCCAATCTACAATAAGCTATACACAAAGGGGACCTATTATACTAGCAGTCCAGATGGCAAAAGGGAGAGGTATCAGATGCATGCTGGGAAGAGGGGTGGAGGGAGAACAACACTGGTGGTAGGAATGGCCCTAATTCACTGTCACTATGTACCTTAAAAATAATGTAAAAGACTTATAATTCACATTGGTCACAATAAAAATTATTAAGAAATAAAAAAAAACAAAGACAAGAAGGATATAATTATAACAGGGAGAAATACTTCTAAGGCCTAATATATCAAGCTATTATAGTATATTAAACAATACTAATACAGTCATAATCACATAATGTATCACTTAAGAATTAAAGAAAACCTTCCTATGAGGGTAGAGGAAAGCATTCTTAAAAAAAATGTCATCACCTGCAGAAACCCTATGGTATAAAACTGTCTAAAAAGTTCAAAGAATTGAAAGGTCAGTAAGCCAGGGAAGAGACTGTAGGAAGTTCTAGAGAGACTATCGGGAACCAGATCATACAGAAAGGGCATAGGTTTAATTCTAAGTACAATGCAAAACATTTAAACTAATAAATCACTTGATAGAATTTATTTTTATTTTTAAAAGGTATCCTAGCTGTCCTGGAAGAAAAGTTTAGCTTGCCAAGAAAATACTCATAAAAATACTGAGAAGCTATGTTTATTTTTAATTGCTACTGTAATTAACTTGCTACAAATTTAGTGGCTGAAACAAAGTTTGATGTGTAATATTGACTCTCTAAAATATAAATTTTATGAAATTTAAAACTTAAATATAGTGTAGGCTATTATCAGTAGGCCTACAGTCCATTCTGGAGATACTTAGGGGAGAATGAATAAATTTCATTCTTCATCAAAACAATTCTATTGCAGAATTCTAACAGATTCAAGAAGTCATCCACATTCCTTAGCTAATGTTCTTATTCCTCAAGTTCCAGAACCAGCAGATCACTCTTCCATCTTCTATTTAATCTCTCAGGTTCAGGGAAGAAATATTATCTGCTTTTAATAATGTGATAATGTTAGGTACATTCATATACTTCAGGATAACCACTTCATTTGAAGGTCTTTCCCTTACTCAGATTGACAACATTCCTTTCACAAGTAAGGTAACATTCTCACAAATTGTAGACATTGGAGCATGCACAGATATGGGAATAGAAGTGTAATAAAGGAGGTATTATTTACATGACACAAAAGCTACTACAGCTGTTCCTAGTGAAAGATGAGACAAATTATACTAGTATTTAAGGCATATGTTGGAGCTTAATTCATAAATTTGGTGCTTATTATTAATATGTGTGGAAGAGATGGACATACAAAAAAATAGCCTAAACCCATGATCCTCAGGCTTATAGTTTTATGCCAGCTGAAGCATTTCTTTGTTTTTAATGTTAGTTACTTTATTAAAATAGTATGTATCACATAATTGACATAGTTGATTGTAACAAATTTGTTTCCAGATAGATGAGAGCAATATTGTTTAAAAGAGAGAACAAGAAAGAAAATAAAAGAAGAGGAGGGGAGGAAATAAAACAGAAGCACAAGCAAATTTATAAAAATTACTGTATCTCCACTGAGGTCATTAAGTCCTTATCAGAAGTTTTAGTAAGCTCTTGTGGCTAGCTTGCCATTCTGTTACTTCATTTGTTTCTAAACATTAGGTGACTTCAGCTACACATTGACTATCTAATTTGTTGTGCTCCTCTGGAGATGGCAACATTAAACAAATAAAGTTGTCCAGAAATTCAAACCACTATTGTTGATACTGTGGCTCTTGTGGGTGTGGTTGTTGCTGCCAGGTCTCCCACAAGTACCAGAATGTAGGGGCTTTGTGCCCATTTTCACTCCAAAAAACGTGCTAGTGGCTTCTTGGAGTTAATGTGGTACCCTCTTCCCAATAACTTCCTTCTTCTGGGAAGCCTGGCAGCCATAAATGCAGTCGCCATGATCAAACTAAGCCAGCTCCAAAATTCACTCTTTTCTAGAACGAGATGTAAACTAACCTGTGAAAGATTGTGGCTACACCACCCATACAACAAAGAACTGGTCATCTTGGGAGTACATGGGCCAAGTCCCCACCCTACTAAACCCACATTTGTTGCCTTCATCACCCAGAATCACTATTTTTCCAATGGCCATGCTTCATCACTGACTCTCTACAATTCCCTTTAGGGACACCAATCTGACCAAACTTCATGTATGCCTTTCTTTGGACTGATACCACCAGGAGTTCTTGGAGCCAGTATGGATACCCTCTCCCATATCTTCCCTTTTCCAGGAGGCCTGACAGCTCTTTGTATGCCCCTAAGTCACAGTATCCGTATTAGTTCTTTGAATTTTTGGACAATTTCATGCTTGATGTTGTCATCCATTAACATCAAACTAATTTAACAGAATGGGTAGCTAACAGCAAGTGAGCTTACTAAACATTCTGCCATTGTATTAATGACTTCTTTGGAGATACAGTAGTCCACAAATGTGCTTGCTCTTTTCTTTCTTATTTTTTAAACTTTCTTCTCTTTTCTCTTTTTTACTTTTTTCTCTCAATAACTTTGCTTTTACTTATCTGGAAACAAGTGTATTGTGGCCAACTATGTCAACTATGTGATCATTTTCTTTTAATAAAGTGAAAAAAGTCCTGGTGATATCAACCCAAATACCAGTATACCTGGAGTTTGGTTAGATTACTATTTCTAGAGTCATAAAGAAGAGCCATAGATAGTGACAGGTGCATCAGACATGGCTTCGGCCGCGCTGGGAATTGGTTCACCCTCTCCTCCAGAGATAACCAGCTTTCAGCTGCATGACCAGTGTATCATAATTATTTCCCATTCAGATGTCCTTCATTTACAAGTAATCTTTATTTTTAGATATATTTATTTTTCTCCAAATACTATATCTTGAAAGTAGACTCTTGCTTCAAAGCTAAATCTTTAAATGATGGGCCAGAGAGATAGCATGGAGGTAAGGTATTTTGCTTGCATGCAGAAGGACAATGGTTCAAATCCTGGCATCTCATATGGTCCCCCTGAGCACTGCCAGGTGTGACCCAAAAACAAAAACAAAAAAAATTTAAATGACAAATACATCCTGATCAGATATAAGTCAATAAGGCCAGTGTTCCAAGAGTTACTTTTCCAAGAGAACTCTGAAACCGTGTGATGAGGTTATGGCCTCAGTTACAGTAGGGAAGAACTATCTGTTCTTTAAAGAAAGTAGTTTCTATGGGGCACTGTGTAATTTGTCTGAAGAAGAAATGAACCAAGTAAGCTTTAGATTTAGGGATAAAATTATTTTACCTCAAAGATCTAACAAATATTGAATATTTGTGATGTAATTAGTTAATTTAAAAAAAAGTGAGGGCTGGAGAGATAGCACAGCAGTAGGATGTTTGCCTTGCATGCAGTAGATCCAGGATGAATGGTGGTTTGAATCCTGGCATCCCATATGGTCCTTCGAGCCTGCCAAGAGCAGTTTCTGAGTGCAGAGCCTGAGAGCCACCAAGTGTGACCCAAAACCAAAAATGAATGAATAAATAAATAAATAAATAAGTGAAAAATGTAGGCCTTAAATTAAACTCCCATTCATTTCATGCAGAAAGATTGAAATCAAGTTTCACAGTAGGTTTCCAAAATCAGACTTATGTACTCTCTTAACAATCACTTTTCCATTAACTTCTTTAAATAAACTTAATTCTACTCATTCTTTGTGATGTGTGCCATTCTCTGGGGTGTGAGGTGGTATCTCATCGTTGTTTTGATTTGCATCTCCCTGATGATTAGTGATGTGGAACATTTTTTCATGTGTCTTTTGGCCATGTGTATTTCTTCTTTGTCAAAGTGTCTGTTCATTTCTTCTCCCCATTTTTTGATGGGGTTAGATGTTTTTTTCTTGTAAAGTTCTGTCAGTGCCTTGTATATTTTGGAGATTAGCCCCTTATCTGATGGGTATTGGGTGAATAGTTTCTCCCACTCAGTGGGTGGCTCTTGTATCCTGGGCACTATTTCCTTTGAGGTGCAGAAGCTTCTCAGCTTAATATATTCCCATCTGTTAATCTCTGCTTTCACTTGCTTGGAGAGTGCAGTTTCCTCCTTGAAGATGCCTGTAATGTCCTGGAGTGTTTTGCCTATGTGCTGTTCTATATATCTTATGGTTCTGGGGCTGATATCGAGGTCTTTAATCCATTTGGATTTTACCTTTGTACATGATGTTAGCTGGGGGTCTAAGTTTAATTTTTTGCAAGTGGCTATCCAATTGTGCCAACACCACTTGTTGAAGAGGCTTTCCCTGCTCCATTTAGGATTTCCTGCTCCTTTATCAAAAATTAGGTGGTTGTATCTCTGGGGAACATTTTCTGAGTATTCAAGCCTATTCCACTGATCTGAGGACCTATCCTTATTCCAATACCATGCTGTTTTGATAACTGTTGCTTTGTAGTACAGTTTAAAGTTGGGGAAAGTAATTCCTCCCATATTCTTTTTCCCAATGATTGCTTTAGCTATTCGAGGGTGTTTATTGTTCCAAATGAATTTCAAAAGTGTCTGATCCACTTCTTTGAAGAATGTCATGGGTATCTTTAGAGGGATGGCATTAAATCTGTATAATGCCTTGGCACACATCACAAAGAATGAGAATAAACAGTGTTGGCGGGGATGTGGAGAGAAAGGAACTCTTATCCACTGCTGGTGGGAATGCTGTCTAGTTCAACCTTTATGGAAAGCGATATGGAGATTCCTCCAAAAACTGGAAATCGAGCTCCCATACGATCCAGCTATACCACTCCTAGGAATATACCCTAGGAACACAAAAATACAATACAAAAACCCCTTCCTTACACCTATATTCATTGCAGCTCTATTTACCATAGCAAGACTCTGGAAACAACCAAGATGCCCTTCAACAGACAAATGGCTAAAGAAACTGTGGTATATATACACAATGGAATATTATGCAGCTGTCAGGAGAGATGAAGTCATGAAATTTTCCTATACATGGATGTACATGGAATCTATTATGCTGAGTGAAATAAGTCAGAGAGAGAGAGAAAAACGCAGAATGGTCTCACTCATCTATGGGTTTTAAGAAAAATGAAAGACACCCTTGTAATAATAATTTTCAGACACAAAAGAGAAACGAGCTGGAAGTTCCAGCTCACCTCAGGAAGCTCACCACAAAGAGTGATGAGTTTAGTTAGGGAAATAACTACATTTTGAACTGTCCTAATAATGAGAATGTATGAGGAAAATGGAGCGCCTGTCTAGAGTACAGGCGGGGGTCGGGTGGGGCGAAGGGAGACTTGGGACATTGGTGATGGGAATGTTGCACTGGTGATGGGTGGTGTTCTTTACATGACTGAAACCCAAACACAATCATGTATGTAATTAAGGTGTTTAAATAAATTTAAAAAAAAAGCTGAAAGTCTATTAAAAATAATTTAAAAAAAAAAAAACTTAATTCTACACAGAATCCTGCAACTCACAGATTATAGAATTTAATCCTGGAAATTTAATCACATTTAGTCTTGGAAAGGTTATCACTACCCGCTACTTACCTAAATTCTTTTACAATGTTCTCTTCTTGTTGAGGAAAAATAAAAATTAAAAAGTGGTAAGAAAGTTGGATTTGTAGCAAAAATGTGTCCTGTAGAGTACATACATCTGATTCACCTGGCACAAATACACCCTTTCTGTCAATATCCCGATTATTCAGGTGGGAGATCTTTCTGAACAATTCTCAAACTGATGTAATTTTCCCAGATCCACAGGTAGAACAAACAACTCAATTGAAAAACAACCTAGTAATTGGTTCAGGAATTAGTATGTAACATAAACCAGTCTAACAGAAGCATAATTTAGGCTTTAAAAAAGGTCAGTTTAGCAAAATCAGCCTTTCTACCAACACTGTGGCAGAGTGCATTTCTGACATGTCAAGTGACATTTATCAACTGTGTGACAAAGCCAAATGTTTTGATGCATACTCAGTTGCTCTTGACGAGGGCATAGATATAACAGACACTGTGCAGCTCACAATTTATGTCCGTGGTGTTGATTGCAATTTTGAATTGACAGAGGAGCTGCTCACAAGAATTCCAATGCATGGTCAGACGACCGCTAATGAGATATTTCGGCATCTGTGTGATGCCATTGAGAATGCAGGTTTGCCATGGAAGAAGTTTGTTGGAATAATAACTGATGGAGCACCATCGATGACAGGGAGAAAAAAATGGACTGGTGGCACTTGTTTAAAAAAACTTGAAGAGAGGGCCCGGAGAGATAGCACAGCGGCGTTTGCCTTGCAAGCAGCCGATCCAGGACCAAAAGTGGTTGGTTCGAATCCCGGTGTCCCATATGGTCGCCCGTGCCTGCCAGGAGCTATTTCTGTGAAGACAGCCAGGAGTGACCCCTGAGCACCACCGTGTGTGGCCCGAAAACAAAAAAAAAAAAACTTGAAGAGGAGGGTGTAGATAAGGCCATTGCTCTTCACTGCATTATCCATCAGCAGGCCCTTTGCAGTAAATGCCTGCCGTGTGACAATGTGATGTCTGTTGTTGTGAAATGCATCAACCAAATCAGATCCAGGGGCTAAAATCACAGGAGGTTCCATGCTTTTTTAGAGGAAATGGAGTCAGAATGTGGAGATGTGCTCTATTTCACCAAGGTACATTGGCTCAGCAGAGGAAATGTCCTGAAAAGATTTTTTGAGTTGAGAGAAGAAGTGAAAGCCTTCATGGAGAAGGATGGGAATGCTGTTTCTGGGTTGAGTGATCACAAATGGCTCATGGACTTAGATTTCCTTGTTGACATCACATATAAGCTGAATGTACTAAACAAGATATTCCAAGGCCCGGGGCAGCTTATCAGTGCTGCCTATGACAACGTGAGAGCATTCTCCACAAAACTTGTGTTATGGAAATCCCAGCTCTCTCAGACAAACCTTTGCCGTTTCCCAGCATGCAAGGAACTTGTGGGTGCAGGCATACCATTCAGTGGTGAGAAATATGTTGGTGCTATTTTTAAGCTAGAGAAGGGATTTAATCACAGATTTGCAGACTTCAAAAAGCACATAGCCACTTTGCAAATTTTTGTGGACCCCTTTTCCTTTGATGTGCAAGATGCCCCTCCTGTGCTTCAAATGGAGCTCATTGACCTGCAATGCAACTCTGATCTCAAAGCCAAGTTCAGGGAGATTAGTGGAAAAGCAGACATGCATGGGCAATTTTTGAGAGAATTGCCCCCCAGCTTCCTTGAGCTTTCCTGAATGTTCAAGTGCACTATGTGCCTTTTTTGGGAGCACATATTTGTGTGAAAAGTTATTCTCCACATTGAACTTCAATAAGTCAAAGTACAGGTCTAGACTTAATGATGATCATCTTCAAGCCATACTGTTTTCTCTCTAAAGCGAAATGTGGTTCAGATTTGTGAGAAGAAGCATTGTCAAGTCTCTGGCAGCAAGGAATAGGCAAAAGATACCATGTTCAGAAGAACTGTTCATGATCTTCACTCAATGTTCTATTCATGTTCAGAAGAAATAATTAAAACTGTTAATAATGACGTTTGAGGACTTCTTTTTGTGAAATACCAGAAGGGGAGGAAATAGGGGAAGGGAAAGAACAAGTAGTTAAGGAAATAATAGCAGAGAACTTTCCCACCCTCTAGAAAGAAACTTCAGTGCAAATCCAAGAAGTGAAGAGAATCCCTAATAAAATAGACCCCAATAAACCAACACCAAGACTTATAGTAATCCAAATAACAAAAAAAAAAGAAAAAGAAAAAGAAAAAACCCTCAAGTACAAAGGAAGGGACATAAGAATCAAACCAGCTCTCCCATTTGAAATAATTCAAGCAAGAAGACAGTGGAATGACATATTTAAACGACTGAATGAAAGAAATTTCCAACCTAGGGTCCAATACCCAGCAAAGCTATCATTTATATGGGAGGGCAGACTAAAAACATTCTCAAACAAGAACGAACTTGAACTATCTGTGCAAACAAAGCCAATCCTAAACGACCTACTCAGAGACAAATTACACAATCCAAACCCCCGATTGTAACAAAAACCACCCTACACAACACAACTACACAACAGTCATCTTGTCAATAATCTCCCTAAATGTTAACGGACTAAACTCTCCAATTAAAAGACACATAGTAGAGAACTAGATTAGGAAAAATAAACCAGACTTCTGCTGTCTGCAAGAAACACACCTACAACTACAGGATAAGCACAGGCTTAGAATAAAAGAATGAAAAGTAATTATTCAGGCCAATGGAAAACAAAAAAAGCAGGGACAGCCATTCTTATATCAGACCAAATTGCATTCAACTCAAAAAAGTGATCAGAGACAAAGAGGGTCACTACATACTGATCAGGGGAACGTTAGATCAAGAAGTACTAACCCTGGTTAATATCTATGCACCTAATGTAGAGCCAGCAAAATATGTGAGGCAACTGCTCGCAAACCTGGAGAAACACATGAAGGAAAACATGATAATAGTAGGGGACCTCAATACTCCACTATCACCACTGGACAGATCCACCAAACAGAAAAATAGCAAAGGAATAAGAGCTCTAAATAAAAAATTAGAAGATCTAGGGCTAATAGACTTACATAGGGCCCTCCATCCCCTGAAAGCAGAATACACATTCTTCTCAAGCCCACAGGGAACCTTCTCCAGAATAGACCATGTCTTAGAACACAAAGCCAACCTATATAAGACCACAAATGTAAGGATCATTAGAAGCACCCTATCAGATCACTATGCAACAGAGGTCAAAATTGACTTCAAGAAGAAGCAATGGAGAAAAACTAATACCTGGAGATTAAACAACATGCTGCTCAACAACAGCTGGATCAAAGAGCAACTCAAGGAAGAAATAAAAAGATTCCTTGAGACAAATGATAATAAAGAGACAACTTGTCAAAATTTGTGGGACACAGCAAAAGCAGTAATTAGGGGGAAACTCATAGCAATACAGGCCTATATCAAGAAACAGGAAAATGACAAAATCAACAGTTTAAAGGATCACCTCAAAGAATTGGAACAACAGCAACAGAGAAATCCAACCACAACCAGAAGGCAAGAAATAATAAAAACTGGAGCAGAAATAAACAACATAGAAACTAAGAAAACAATACAAAAAAATCAATGAGACCAGGAGTTGGTTTTTCGAAAAAATAAACAAGATAGACAAACCACTGGCAAAACTGACCCAAAAAAAGAGGGAAAACACCCAAATCAGTAGGATCACAAATGAAAGGGGAGAGATTACAACAGAACCCCAAGAAATACAACATATCATGAGATCATATTATGAACAACTATACTCCACTAGGCTAGAAAACCCAGGAGAAATTCACATACTCTTGGAAAAATTTCCGAGATTGGAAAAGGAAGAACTAGAAAGCCTAAATAGACCAATCACCTCAGAGAAAATTGAAGATGTAATTAAGAAACTCCCTAAGAACAAAAGTCCAGGCCCAGATGGATTTACAGGTGAATTCTATCAAACATTCTGAGAAGACTTACTACCACTTTTTCATAGGCTCTTCCAAACCATCGAAAATACAGGAATCCTCCCCAACTCCTTTTATGAGGCTAATATCACACTCATCCCCAAAGATGGCAAAGACACCACCAAGAAAGAAAACTATAGACCAATCTCACTAATGAACATAGATGCAAAGATACTCAACAAAATCTTAGCAAACCAAATCCAGCACTTCACCAAAAAGATCATACATCATGACCAAGTGGGTTTTATACCAAGAATGCAAGGTTGGTTCAACATATGCAAATCAATCAACATTATACATCACATCAACAACAAGAAAGACAAAAACCACATGATCATATCAATCGATGCAGAGAAGGTGTTTGACAAAATCCAACACCCTTTCATGTTAAAGACACTCAGCAAAATAGGGTTAGAAGGAACCTTCCTCAAGATAGTTATAGCTATCTTGGCCTACAGCCAACATTATACTTAATGGTGAGATACTAGAAGCATTCCCACTAAGGTCAGGAACTAGGCAAGGCTGTCCACTCTCTCCACTCTTGTTCAATATAACCTTAGAAGTCCTAGCAGTAGCAATCCGACAAGAGAAGGGAATCAAAGGAATCCAAACTGGGAAAGAGGAACTCAAACTATCTCTATTTGCAGATGATATGATGATATACATTGAAAACATTGATATACATTGAAAACCCTAAAGAGTCCACAGTAAAACTCCTAGAAACAATTAACCAATACAGCAAAGTGGCTGTCAATACACAAAAGACAGTAGCATTTCTATACACAAACAATGAAGTCGAGGAGAGAGAGATTAAAAATACAATTCCATTTAAAATAGTATCAAAAAATATCAGGTACCTAGGAATCAACCTTACAAGGGAAGTGAAAGGCCTATACCAGGGAAACTTCAAAACACTCCAGAAAGAAATTGAAGAGGATCTAAGGAAATGGAAGAATATCCCATGCTTATGGATAGATAGAATTAACATAGTCAAAATGACTATCCTACCCAAACTACTGTATAGATTTAATGCAATCCCTATCCAAATTCAGACATCATTCTTTAAAGAATTAGAATAATCAATCACAAAATTTATATGGAACCACAAAAGACCCAGGATAGCAAACACATACTAAAAAACAAGAAGCTGGGTGGCATCTCCTAACCTAACTTGAAACTATACTATAAAGCCATAGTGATCAAAATAGCACTGGTACTGGAACAGAGACAGGACTTCAGACCAGTGGGTCAGAACAGAATTCCCAGACATAAACCCCCAGATATACAGCCAACTAATATTTGATAAAAAGAGGCAAGAACTGGAAATGGAACAAAGAAAGTTTATTGAATAAATCGTGTTGGTACAACTGGAAAACCACATGTACGAAAGTGAAAATTGACCCATACCTCACTCCTTATACAAAAGTCAACTCAAAATGGATCAAAGACCTTGAAATCAGACCTGAATCTATAAAGTTTATTGAGAATAAAATAGGCAGAACACTCAAAGACCTATATATCAAAAAGGTCTTCGAGGATGGAGCACCAATGGCAAGAACTTTAGCATCAAACATAAACAAATGGGACTACATCAAACTAAAAAGCTTCTGCATGGTGAAAAAAACCTTACTTAACACAAAAAGACAGTTAACAAAATGGGAAAAAATCTTTTCACTCGACATATCAGATAAAGGGCTGATATCTAGAACATACAAAGCACTCAGAAAGCAGAGCCCCCCCCCAAAACCAAATAAAGCCATAAAAAAATGGGGAAATGAGGGCCCGGAGAGATAGCACAGCGGTGTTTGCCTTGCAAGCAGCCGATCCAGAACCTAAGGTGGTTGGTTCGAATCCCGGTGTCCCATATGGTCCCCCGTGCCTGCCAGGAGCTATTTCTGAGCAGACAGCCAGGAGTAACCCCTGAGCAATGCTGGGTGTGGCCCAAAATCCAAAAAAAAAAATGGGGAGATGAAATGAATAGATACTTCTCTGAGGAAGACAGAAGGATGGCCAACAAACACATGAAAATATGCTCATCTTCACTCATCATCAGGAAGATCCAAATCAAGACAACAATGAGGTACCACCTTACACCAGTGAGGATGGCTCACATCAAAAATATTGAGAACAATCTGTGTTGGCAGGGATGGGGTATGAAAGGCACTCTCATCCACTGCTGGTGGAAATGCCCCCTAGTCGAACACCTATGGAGAACAGTCTGGAGAGTACTCAAAGAACTCAAAATAGAGCTTCCATTTGACCCAGCCATTGCTCTCCTAGGTATCTACCCCCAAGCTGGAAGGACATTCATTCCAAAGTATGTGTGCACCCCACTATTTATCACAGCACTCAGTATAATAGTCAAGTCCTGGAACCAACCTCGATGTCCAACAACAGATGAATGAATCATTAAGATGTGGTATCTATACACAATGGAATACTACATAGCAGTCAGAAATGATACAATCACAGACTTTGCAGCAACGTGGATGGACCTAGAACGTATTATGTTAAATGAAGTAAGTCAGAAGACGAAAGATAAACACAGAATGATAGCACTATTCTGAAGCACCTAGAACATACACCTTATAGACAACTAATACTCAACAACCAAATAATGGGGTTTAACAGGGTAGAAACTCCAAACACATTAATAGTCAACATATACTCGGGAGTAGGGTCCAAAATACAAGAAAAAGGAGCAACACAAACTCTTGACAACACATTATACCACAAAGAAACCAGCAACAGCAGAAACAGCAGCATTGAGAGAACAGGTATGTAATCAGCCTTCTAATACAAAGGCCCATAATAATCCTTTAGGGATCTTATACAGTATCACAGGTAAAGAACACCATGGGAAATCACTGACTCCAATGGAAACATCTCATAACACTATGTTTTAATGCCTTAATCTTACTATATTTAAAATAACCTCTCAACTATCCACAGGTGTTCTTGGATACAAAGGGTGGACAAACTAAATGGCATCTCAGGGCTCAGTCACACGAGATACCATACCCAGCTTGCACTATGAGAATATCCCGAGAAAACTCTTTAACATACACTTTATCTCTAGGTTATACCTTCTTTAAGATTTGAAGCACGTGCCCAGTCAGACCACCAAAGCAGAAACTGTGACATACAGACTTATACTATAGGCCCTAGTCATTGAACACATTCCAGCAAACTAGCATTCCCTTGCTATTTTCTCCTCTCTTCACACTACTTTATTTTTAATTTTTTCTTTTTTTTTACTTTTCTTCTCTTTTCCTTTTTTCTTTCCTCTTCTCCCTTTCTTTCTAATGTTATTTTCTCTTTTCTCCCATCACCCATGCCCCAAATCTCCCTCCTCCCCATTCCATTGCCTGTATTTGAGACAGGCTTTCTACTTTCCTCATTATTCATTCACATTGTTATGATAGTTATCAGTGTAATTATTTCTCTAACTTCACTAACCACTCTTTGTGGTGAGCTTCAGATTGTGAACTTGACCTTCCAGCCCTCATCTCTATTGTCTCTGAAAATTATTACAAAAATGTCTTTTATTTTTCTTAAAACCCATAGATGACCGAGACTATTCTACATCTATCTCTCTCCCTCTGACTTATTTCACTCAGCATAATAGATTCCATGTACATCCATATATAGGAAAATTTCATGATTTCATCTCTCCTTATGGCTGCATAATATTCAATTGTGTATATGTCCCACAGTTTCTTTAGCCATTCATCTGTTGAAGGGCATCTTGGTTGTTTCCAGAGCCTGGCTATTGTAGATAGCACTTCAATGAATATAGGTGTGAGAAAAGGATTTTTGAATTGTACTTTTGTGTTTCTAGGGTATATCCCTTTGAGTGGTATAGCTGGATCATATGGGAGCTCAATTTCCATTTTTTTGAGGACTCTCCATATTGTTTTTCATAAAGGCTGTACTAGACAGCATTCCCACCAGTAGTGGATGATAGTTCCTTTTTCCACACATCTCCTCCAGCGCCAATTGTTCTTGTTCTTTGTGATATGTGCCAGTTTCTGTGGCATGTGATGGAACCTAATTGTTGTTTTGATTTGCATCTCCTTGATGATTAGTGATGTGGAGCATTTTTTCATGTGCATTTTAGCCATTTGTATTTCTTCTTTTGAGAAATTGTCTGTTTATTTCTTCTACCCATTTTTTTTATGGAGCTAAATTATTTTTTCTTGTTAAGTTCTGTCAGTACCTTGTATATCTTTGATATTCACCCCTTATCTGATGGGTATTGGGTGAATAGTTCCTCCCATTTTGTGGGTGGATTTTGTATCCTAGGGTATGGCCCCTAATTCAAAAAATAAATAAAAGTAACTATTGAAAACGTATGTTGTAGAGAAAGTAGAGAGAAATCTCGATGGGCTCTTGGACTGTACTTTATTTGAGTTTCTAATAGTTAGTATTATGCTAACATAAAAGAGGTAGTCAACTTGTATTTACTAAATTAAATGAGTTTACAGATATCCAAAACAGTTTCTCTGCACCAAAGAAAAAACTGTGGGAAGCAGATAGCTTGATATCTGGGAAGATAAAGCTTGCAGTTTTGGAATATTGACTTGAAACTGAGAGCATTCAAATCATTTTAATTGATTTGAAACTTAGGAAAAAATATTTCAAAGAGAAATAAATAGATTAACACATGGTGCCATGAGAGCTCATATCTTTAAATTAGAAAGTAAAACATGTCTTTTTGAAAGTTATCAATATATAGATGATTATTGTAGACATGGAAGTAATATTTAGAGGAAATTGGTACATAAAAAAAGTTTGAGAATATAAAGTAGGGTCCAAATACATGTTTGAGTACTAGGAAGTGAAATGTAAGCAAATGAAAAAGATAGTGAAGAAGGAACAAAGAGAATATCAGAAAGAGACTATTCCAGTGATATAGAAGAGGAAACAATTAAAAAGAGAGGTTATTACCTGTTCCTAGTATTTAAAAAAGATGAAAAATGAGGACTAAGCAAAGTTAATGCTTCAGCTTTGTAAAATATTTGTGACCTTCTAAAGAAATATTTTAATTGACCATAGGCATGGAAGTGTAATATTTCTGTCGTTGTTGGGTTTTTTTGGTGGGGGCCACACCTGGTGATGCTCAGCGATTACTCCTGGTTATGTGCTCAGAAATTGCTCCTGGCCCGGGGGACCATATGGGATGCTGGGGGATCGAACAATGGTTCGTCCTAGGATAGTGCGTGCAAGGCAAACCACCCTATCACTTGTGCCCCTGGCTCCAGTCCCAGGTAATGTAATCTTAATCTCAGATATTTAAGAAAGGATTTAGACAGTCTCCATGTTTAAATTAGGCCAGCTTCATAGATTCACTCCTTTCTAGAATAAGATGTAAACCAAGTCATGAAAGATTATGATTACATCAGCCCATGTAGCAGAAAGCTGGTAATCTCAGGAGGACAAGGCAGGTCAACCCCTTGTCCTGTCGAAGCCATGTCTGCTGCCTCCATCACCCAGAATAACTTTTTCTGATGGCCCTGTTGCATCATAGACTTCCTACGATTCCCTTTTGGCACCAATCTGACCAAGCTTTCTTTGGGCTGATATCACCAGGGCTTCTTGGAGCTAATATGCACACCCTTCCTCATCTTCCTTCTTCTAGAAGGCCTGACAGCTCTGTACATATCCCTGAAAGTCACAGTAACAGTAATCTTGCTTTTAATTTCTGGTCAACTTCATTTGTTTGATGTCATCCCTAAAGAAACAGCCCAATTTAACATAATGGATAGATAACAAGAACTTATTAAACCTTCTTCCATTGTATTAGTGACTTTATTGGAGATAAAATAATTTTTTCAAATGTGCTTGCTACTGTACTTCTTTCATCTTCTTCTTTTTTAATTAATTAATTAATTATTTTTGGTGTTTGGGCCACACCCGGCGGTGCTCAGGGGTTACTTCTGGCTGTCTGCTCAGAAATAGCTCCTGGCAGCATGGGGAACCATATGAGACACCAGGATTCGAACCAACCACCTTAGGTCTTAGATCGGCTGCTTGCAAGGCAAACAACGCTGTGCTATCTCTCCGGGTCCTTCTTTCATCTTTTTCTTCTCTTCCATTTTATTATTTTTTGAAATAACTTTGCTCTCATTTATCTGAAAACAAGATATTCACAGAAAAGATTAAGTGATCCATTCTGATATTTTTTCCAGTAACTAATTTAAAGGGCAAAGCCTCAATTTTAGTAAAATAAAGTTGAAAGTTGATCATAAATATAATAGGATCAACTATGTCAACTATGTGATACTTTTCTCTAAATAAATAAAATAATAAAAGGAAAAGATTTAGTAGAGCTGAGAGATAAGTATGATGAGTAAGGCTCATGCCTTGTATGTGGATGACCTATGTTTGATACTCAGCACCCCATATATACTCCCAGGAACTGCCACCAAGATTGATTCTTGGGTGTAGAATCAAGCCAGCCCCCAGAGAACTACTGAATCTACACACTCACACACTCACATACACACATACGCACATACACACACACACACACACACACACACACACACACAAAATGAAGTATGAGCACAGAGAGTGGCAAAAAGAGAAATCTTGGGAAATAGAATTGAGTCATATCAACCATAAGGCTCATGATGTGTTATAGTTGAATTCTCACTTTCCAAAAAAAATTATATTAAAGTTCTGATTATCAGTATCAGAGAATGTGACCTTCTTTAGGCATAGTGGCTTTGAAGAGACAATAAAGTAAATGGGATTATTAGGATAAGCTCTACCCCCAAAAGTTATTAGTGTCCTTATAAGAGTGGGAAAGTCCATCTGAAGACGAAAACACATAGAGAATAAATCCTTGTAAGAACAGTACCAGTTGCCAGCAGAGGAATTCCTGGAGTAATCAGAAGCCAGAAAGAGACCAGAAAGGATCATTTCCTAAAGGCTTTATAAGGAGCATGGTCATAAAAAATTCTTGAGTTGGGACTGGCGAGGTGGCGCTAGAGGTTAAGGTGTCTGCCTTGCAAGCACTAGCGAAGGAAGGACCGCGGTTCGATCCCCCGGCGTCCCCCATGGTCCCCCCCAAGCCAGGGGCAATTTCTTAGTGCTTAGCCAGGAGTATCCCCTGAGCATAAAATGGGTGTGGTCCGAAAAAAAAAAAATTCTTGAGTTGATTTTCAATACTGTGATAAAATGTATTCCTGATCTGTTTTAAATCCATAAACTTTATGGTGATTTGTTGCAGCAGCCCATGTAAAACAAAATAAAATAAACCAACAACATTTGGGCCAGGGTCAGAGCGGTGGCACAAGGAGTAAGACGTGTGCCTTGCCTGTGCTAACCTACGATGAACCGCAGTTAGATCCCCAGGTTTTCCATATGGTCCCCAAGCCAGGAGCAATTTCTGAGCACATAGCCAGGAGTAACCCCTGAGCATCACAGGGTGACCCCCCAAAAAACAAAAACATTTGGGCCAGAGAGATAATACAAAAGATAGGGTGCTTACCATGCATACAGCCAGTTCAGGTTTGATTTCATTTCCAGCACCACATATTGTCTTCGAGCACTACCAGAAGTGATCAGAGAACAGAACAGGAGGTCTGTGGCCTCACACCACAATTGCAAAGAAAATGAGAAGGAAAAAAGGACTATCATAATCATAGATGTGGCTAAAAGCACTTGCCTTGAATTCATGAGGTTCTGAGTTGGCTGAAAAAAAAGTGTGTTCAAATCCACTCTTATGTCCCATTCCTGTACTCCACATAATACACCTCATGTCATGTCAATATTCATTCGTACAATAGTTTAATTTTCAATTATAGCTCCTCATATCTGAATTGCTCTATTTTAACTATTCTAAACCTAAAAATAATATAGATAATTTAACAGTTCTGAAATAGTTATACATTTCACCATTGTTAGAACTTTGTCCACATTAATCTTACAATTGTTGCTAATCTTAATTGCAACCAAGTTCTTCCAGTTCCAGGGGTCTCAAACTCAATTTACCTGTGGGCCACAGGAGGCAAAGTCGAAGTGATTCTTGAGTGCAAAGTCAGTAGTAAGCCTTGAACATGGGGGTGGGGGTGTGTGACCCAAACAACTAAACAAAACAAAACAAAAAAGGTTTCCTCTAGGGCAGGGTCACAAAATGTACGGAGGGCTGTTTGCGGCCTGCGGGCCGCGAGTTTGAGACCCCTGCCAGGGGTGAGTCTAAACTTTCCATATAGAATTTGTTCTTGCATTTGTCAACCAATAGCAACTCTAATTATTTGAGACCTCTTCAAATTAAATTCTTTACTTGAAGTTTTTATTCTTGTGCCTATTTATTTGCTTGTGTGTTACATATACCGGTAAAATAAATAATTTGTATCACCTATATATTAACACATATATTCTATATATATGCATAGATATTTTATATCTATGCATAAATATGTATACAGAGAGCCTATTGGTTTGTTTCTCTGAGAAACTATGACAAATAAATTGTTTCTCATTTCTCCTAATTTCAATACTTAGCCCTCTGGTGTGCCAAATATATATTAGGAAATTGTATAAATTTCCTACATTGGGTATTTTTATTTTGTTTTTGTTTGTTTGCTTTTGTTTGTTGTTTGTTTATTTTTTAGGCTACACCTGGTGACACTCAGAGGTTACTTCTGGCTACCCACTCAGAAATTGCTCCTGGCTTAGGGGACCATATGGGCACACTGCAGTTCGTCCTAGGCTAGTGCAGTAAGGCAGACGCCTTACCGTTTGTACCACCACTCCGGCCCTGGGTGGCTTTGTCTTCCATATGCTGAAATTTAATCTTGTAAATATACTTTGATCTTTCAATATGACCTAAGATTCTCTGCTAGAGTAAAATACTCCTAAACTAGAGTTGTCAGAATATTTTTGCTATCAAGTCACATAATCATCCCCTATCCTCCTATACTGAGTCAAAATACTAAGAACAAATAATATAGATAATTAAACAAAAATGTATATTGAATCCATACCCAAATTCTACATATAACATGTGACCTTGAACAAATTTTTCCATATTTGGGCTTGTTTTCCTATTTGTAAGACGGACTTAAAATACCAAGATCTACTAAGGACATGTTGTCCTATCTCATCACCTAACGGTGAGATGAAATCAGAAGTCACTCTGTCCTAGGATCTGTGCAAAAACTAAAATCACTAATTACAAAAGTCTGACTACAACAACTGCCATTGAGCAGAATTTCTCCTGAGACCATAAAGAAAGACTCTATCCTAGACTTCTTCCTAGGATCTGTGCAAAAACCAAGATCTCTAATTAGAGAGGACTGACTTTGACAACCAAGACTGAACAGAATGTTTTCTGGCACCATAAAGAAAGACCTTGGGGGTCTGATAATGAACATGTCCGAAGCCAGTTGGTTTCATGACAGTATACTTTGATGGTGGCGACATCCTATATCTCTTAGGCAAAGGAAATTTCCTTTCTAATTTCCCCAATACTTACTGTTTCTATGCAAAACAAAACAAAACAAAAACAAAAAAACCAAAAAAACCTTGCTGGCATCAGCCCCCTGTTTTTCTTTTTTCTGTTTTTCTTCTTTTAAATTTATATTATAGCTTCTAGATAGGAAGAACCATAGAACATGAATCATCCTTTTCTGCCTCATATTTCTTTTTTTTATATATTTTTATTTAAGTAACATAAACATAGTTGGGTTACAGTCATAACCAGAACACCCCCCTTCACCAGTGTAACATTACCCCTCCCCCCTTCCCATCCCCTACCTGTATTCGAGGCAGGCATTCTACTACAGTTATTTGTTTTTAAGTTCAATTAGTTGTATTTTTTTTCCTTAAAGGATAAGAGTAAAAAAATATAGTAAAGTTGTGGTAGTGGCAATCACCGTTGTTTGCATAGGTCCATAAAAATGGGACAATGAAAAAAAATCCTTGACCTGATTACAAAAAGGCCTCACCCCAGAAGTTTATTGGCATAAGACCAACTCTAGGTTTCAGGCATACCAGTCTGTCCAACTCGAGTTATTTTCAAGGTTCCAGTGAAACTTTTTCATACTTTAATTATTGCTGGTAACAGATTCTTATATTTAAAGACTCTGGATTCTGTGCATTTCTTTCATCGATGTCAGGCTGATATGGAGCATCTCCTAGTTTCAGCATACCATTAAATGCAGAGCGATCTGCCCTGCATGCAGACTGTTGCTGAGTCGTCTGGGTGTTGGGAGCACTCTTTGAAGTACGTCAATGCCAAAGCAGTGGTAGGTCTTCCCTGGTAGAGGCTTGGATCCTGGTAATGTTATAGACAATTGTGGTTGTTTCCATAGATGGTATCCATTGTTCAGGTGTGTGTGGGCGATGTCCATTCTTCTGAGGCCTAAGCCAAATCATTATGCCAATGTTCAGGGTAAAAGGCCTAATTACATTACCAAATATGTGTTCCCATCTCTATTAGATAAGAACTTGTTTGAATTTGTATTATTTTCCCATTTTAATGTGCCTATGCAAAAGAGAAGCAATGCCACAAGATATTGTTGGTGCATCTGGGAGCTGACGAATAAAGTCCAACATTCCCCATAACTTGGCTCAAACATGAAATCTATACAGAGATACTCTTCTACAACTATTGCTTATAAAACAGATCTCAAAGGGGGAAAATCAAACAATCAAATAACAAATCCAGTGGGCAAAATTGTCACTATATGAGGATGTTCGAAAAGAGTTATAGATGTTAAGAAAATACACCTGAGATATACAAAGAAGATACACGTGTCCCTTTTGTGTTTTAGAAATAGTCAAGAGGAAGGAGGGTGTTTCCGAGACACCACTTTGGTCTGTGATTTGGACAAGCGAAGAGAACATGGAGTCATGTTCTCCCCTTGTTGCCTGCTGAAGCTTCCGACTCCCCAGAGGCGTTTGCTTCCTAATTGCTGAAAGTTAAAAGTTCACCAGTTCCCTCCCAGCCCCTTGCAGGAGCAAGGAAGCCTGGGGTCTCTTTTAAATTGCACTTCACCGGAACCCACTTGCTGGGACCCTGAGCAGGTGTCCAGAAATAACTCTGGGGATGGGGAGGAAGGAGAGAGAAAGCTGTGAGGGGCAGCCGAGGCTGCATCTTCACCTTATCTTGGCCAAAAAGCCTACAGCATGAAACCTTGCCATGACACATTGCCTGCTGAAGCTACAGACTCCACCCAAAAAATTACTGTGAAAGATATGTAATACACCTTGGCCAAAACAAAAATTATTAGTACAGAAAAATGGTTAAATGTGGGGTAACAAGAGATGGGAGTGAGGGAGTAAAGGACTAAAATGAGCTCCTAGACAGTGTTCAGATATTGACAAGCAATGAAACACAATGATATCCATATATTTGTCATAATGTAGCCCCCACGCGGTTTCACAATGCACAAGTTTAATAAGGAAACTTCCCTGGTAAGTCCTATTGCCAGAACCTATTGTGCTGCTATTCCTCCCGGCTCCCAGGAAGGAATGAGATCCTTCCCAAGCTAGAAGTCTGGAAGGCCAGAGCCCCCACCTCCAGACCCTCCCTTTGGAGCCGGGAGGGAAATGGGGAAAGCCTAGGAAAACCAATAAACTCCTCCAAGGGATCCACCTCGCTGGCTTGCCCAGACATGTGGCCAAGAAAAGCCCTGGAGCACCTGAGGAAGGAGGTAGAGGGGTGCTGGGGTGACCCATGTCCCACACCCCTTCCTAGGCTTGGTTAAAGAGGCCCCTGTCTGCCTCATATTTCTAAATCTTCCTACGAATTGAGGGGGAAAAAGTGAATGGTATGAGGAGCAAAGTGGTTTCATGAGCATTGAGTGGAAATAAAATAATGATCAAACCTAAATACCCAACTCAAAGTCAATGGCAATAGAATCAAGAGACCCAAACTACAAGCTATACACAAAAGGGATCTGTTACACTAGCAATCCATAGGGCTACGGGTGGAGGTATGGGGTGCATGCTGAGAACAGTGGCAGAGGAAGGTCAACACTGGTTGTGTGAATTGCCCTAATTCACTGTCACTATGTACCTTAAATCTAACTGTGAAAAACTTATAATTCACATTGATATCAATAAAAATTATTTTAAAAAAGAATACCAGGATTTAATGCATTCATTCTAACTTTTGTGTAATTAATCACAAAATTGGTGGTTAAAAACAATAATCTTTTATCTTGTCAAAATCTGCCATTTTGGTGAGGGTCTGAGTGGGTGTCGGAGGCGGGGTTATTGAGGGGACCTGTCTCCCCAGGCAGCAACTGGGGAGACCCAAAAGTTAGGGGTTGGAATGATCTGAATGTTTTTTTCACTCAACTGTCTGGCAAATGAAGTTGCTTTTGATTGACTTCAGCTGGGGTCTCTGGAGAGCATGGTGACTGAGTTCCAAGATTAAGCTTCCCCAAACAGATGCTATATTAATTTGTGCACAATTAAACAGGGTTCTCTTGCATGTAAAGCATGTGCTCAGCCCTTTAAGTAATCTCTCCATCCCAGGGTTTACACTTAGTTGAGGGATGTAAGTTATGGTTATGGAGCTCACCAGGCCTCATTACAATGTTCACACACCTGTTCACCAGAAGTCACTATGGGGCTCACAAAAATGCCTGTCAGGTTTTGCACTTCCTGGCCATGGCACTCGCACTCACACTATTTTTAATTGCAGTACTAAGTGCAGGTCCCACCCTTCCTGTGGTGCTTACACATACCTGGCTGCAGTGCAGCCGGAAATTGCTTGGATCCCATTGAGGATCACAGACCTCAGTGTAGACAGGCTCAAACTGAAAAGCTGCCATATGTTATTCTTCCAAACTGAGTTTGCTTTTATTTAAAAGGTACTTAAATAGCTAATGATGCATACCTTATTGTTTTTGTTATTTAACAAATACAATGATAGAAGTGTCAAATTTTTATGTGAGCAATATCTGATCTGGGTCCGAAAGAAATTATTTTCCAAATCCTCATTCCATTTCACATCTTGATAAAATTTTGACTCCAAAAGCCTTTACCAATTGTTTGTGTTAAAATCCAAAGTGTTGGCACTTTGATCTGTTTAAGAAAAAGTGCAAATAATTTACATTTACACTTCTTTCAAGTTTTAAATGCAAGGTCAACATTGCAGTTCCAAAGCAACAGAGAAACAGCATGATTTTGCAGATAAAATGTGTGTATTAAAGGCAAGTATTTATTGGATAATCTTGCACTTTGGTTTAGAGGTAACTATTGCTCAACTATCATTCATAGGTATTTTTCTACTAAACAGTCAATGCTTTGGATATTCAAAACTATAATGTATTTTTATTTGTTCACTGAATTTTCTATTACCACTGGGGAAATTTTGTCTCCATGATCTCTGTACATATTGGTTTTTATTTATTTAATTATATATTTTAGCTAGAACAAGCAAGTAATCTTGAAAAATGTATTCTGCTAGTGTGTATAAATTTCCCTAATAAAATCTACAAACCACCTGAACTTCTATTATCCATTTTGGATAAACCTGCCAGTGTTCTAAAAGTAGGAGGAAAAAAATCTAGAAAAAAATGGCACAGATCAAAGGGATATAATTTATAATGAACATTTTTCTTTGTTATTTTCAAATTTCATTTGATAAAAAGAATTCTTACCACACCCTAACAAAAACCAGCTATTGTGCTATGATCTTAATTTTTAACAGATGACAAGCTCAATCTGCCCATACCAAATAATTCTATAGCCCAATACCTTCAATCCAATAAATCTACCACTCTATTAATCTTGTTCATATTAATACAATATTGGCCCCTCAAGTACTCACATTTCTCTTTATCCAACATATATCCCAGTCAAATATTAAATCACTTCACTATATGACTCTCCATTCCTTTTCTCACACCCTCCCTTGCCTTAGTCATTTGAAAAAAATCAACCCTCATTAAATACTACTGTTTCTACTTCACCTAGATAACTGATCTTCTTTTAAAGTCATGACTTCCATGCCCAAGTGAACTCTGTATGCTATCTAATAATCATAAAAAATGTTTCTAATCAAATCATTGTTCTATGCTCTTAGGCAGATACATCATAATATCTTCCACTACCCTCACATGTATCATCATCTTTGGTAGATGACCTAGCTTCATATATCAATTAAGATATATTCACCCATTAGAATGTAAACTTGGGCCAATGGATCAATATAGTAGTCTACTTAATGTATTGATGAAACTCTAGTGCTTATATAGTACCTGACACATAGTGGGTGCTTAAAAAATATTTGCTTAATGAATAAATAATGCAACATTATTAAAGGATGTGTACCTAAACCACCTAATAGCTTGCTCCTTTATGTCAGATTGTGACATCTGAAATCTTCAAAAAGTATACTTAATACACTGTTTTATTGGCAAACAATTTATTTAAATACACCTAAATAAACTATTATGTTTTATTAGCTTTGTTGAAATTGCAAAAATAATCTAGTATTGACAGAGCAGAACAGTTGTGACCAAAGTTGAATCTTCAGAGGTACCGATGAGCAATTTTCTTCACCCAGAAATATGAGGTGCTGTAGTTCATTCTCAGAAATTATCTAAAAAAAACTGGTCTATTTCTTAAAAACCATAATATGGATCCAAAGGGATAGCACAAGAGTAAAGAACTTGCCTTGCACATGCTGATTTAGGTTAGATCCCCAGTATATGGTTCCATAAGAACTGCTAGGACTGGCTTCTGAGCACAGAGCCAGGAATAATAATAATATAATATTATTATTAATAATATTATTAATTATTAATATTAATATATTAATAATAATAATCACTGCCAAATATGGCTCCAAAAATCATATGACTCATAAAAATAATTTAAATTTGCATATGTCCCACTCACATTAACCAATCTACTTTCCAATACTACTTACCTCACTACAAAAAATGCTTTTTAATAATAAATAAAAGTTGTCTTCATACTAGTCAAAATTAATGGGAAGCCTAAGTAATTCAAAAATAGTTAATAGTATGATCACAGTCAACCTCATCTCTAGCCACTGCTACCTGAACCTGCGGCTTCGGCTTTTAGGGCCAACCCCTAAAATGTCTGCAGAAACTATATGATCGAAGGTGAGCTGGACCGACCAAGAAGGGTGGATCCAGAGGAGCCTGGTTGCTCTGCTTCGATTCATGGCTGCACACATCCCCTAGTCAATAAACCCTAGCACAACATGCTGAAAACATCACACTACAAAGGTAACAATGGGGAAACAACATAGGCCAACACCATGCATAGAGAATGAAAATGGCAGCTCTAATGACCTAAAAAGTGCCAACCACCTATTTAGTCTCTCAGACAAGGAGATTAGAGAAGAAATTTGGAGTTGTTCATAGAACTCAAAGAAAGCATAGATTGAGCAAAACAAACCACAAATAAGAATCAAGAAGATATGAAAATAGAAATCAGAAAACTGCAAACGGAAATAATAGGACTCAAAACATGGTAGGCAAAATGAAAAATAGAAAGCCTCTCTAATAGAGTAACAGCAACTGAGGACAGAATCAGTGAGCTAGAAGATGGGATGAATATCAACTTTATAAAATAGGAGATGTTGAAAAAGAGTCATAAACAAATGATCAGACAATGGAAAAAATTCTCAAAGAATGTTAACAGAAGAAAATAGAAGTCTTTAATAAATTCAACAGAAACTATCATTGAGTCTCAGAGAACCAGGAAGAAAATACCCATGTATAATCAACAGTCAACAAAATCATTGCAGAAAAACTCCCAGAGCTAAAGAGTGAATGCAGCTGCTTCTTGACTCCCTACCTGGTTTCCTGTTCTTCCATGTGCAGCAGCCAAAGAAGACCCAGCAAACATTATCTCTCCAGGGCCCATCACAAAGGACATTGTCTCTACCCACAAAGCAGCCATGTGCACCTTTCAGGGGTCCTCAAACTTTTTAAACAGGGGGCCAGTTCACTTTCCCTCAGACCATTGGAGGGTCTGACTATAGTAAAAACAAAACTTATTAACGAATTCTTATGCACACTGCATATATCATATTTTGCAATGAAGAAACAAAACAGATACAAATACAATATGTGGCCTGTGGACCATAGTTTGAGGACCACTGTGACTAACCCATGAACCCCATCACCACAACATGTAGTAAAAACCATACAAGCATGTCAATGGGAAAACAATGCAGGGCAATAACATGCATAGAGATGGTAGGTCTGCAACCAAAAAGTGCCAACCACCTGATTAGCCTCTCATATAACAAGATTAAAATAGAAATATGGAGGATGCTCATATAATTCAAAGACAGCATAGAGAAAGCTGAACAGACTACTAAGATAGAAATCAGAAAACTCCAAACTAAAATAATGGACTGAAAAACTCGGTAGATGAAATGAAAAACTCAATGAAAAGCCTCTCCAACAGAGTAACAGCAGCTGAGGACAGAATCAGTGAGCTGGAAGGTGAGACGCTGAACAACTCCACATAGCTGAAGAGATTGGAAAAGAATCTTAAAGCAAATGATCAGACAATGCAAAAAATACTCAAAGAATGTGAACAGATGAAAATAGATGTGTTTGATAAATTCAACAGAAACAACATAAGAATCAATGGAGTCCCAGAGATCCAGGAAGAAAATACCCAGAAAGATCAACAGTCAAGAAAATCATCAGAGAGAAATTCCAAGAACTAAAGAATGCATGCAACCAAAACCTGCATGCCCAAAAGTACAATTTAAAAGAGACCCAAAGAAAAGCACCCAAGATACATTCTAGTAATGATGATGACTACCATAAATAGGGATACAATACTGAAAGCAGCAAGATCAAAAAGGGAAATTATATTCAAAGGAGCATCCTTAAGATTTACAGCAAACTTGTCACAAGAAACCCTCAAGACCAGAAGGCAGCGGTGGGATATAGTGACAAAACTCAACAAAAATGAAGGCTTCATCTAGAATATCACACCTGCACCCAGCCAGACTCACTTTCAGGTTTTAAGGAAGTATACATTGATTTATAGATAAAAAAAAATAGCTCAAAAACTTTGCAGACTCAAAACCAGCCTTAAAAGAAAAACTGAAAGGTCTACTTTAAGACAAGATAGACCAACAGACACACCAAACTCTCACAAAGATGACATTAAATACCATGACAATTATCTCTCTCAACATTAATGGACTAAATGCACTTGTTAAAAGATACAGAGTGGCAAAATGGATCAAAAAGCTGAATCCAACATTTTCTGCCTACAAGAAACCCAATAGTCAGAAAAAACATAGACTCAAAATCAAAGGTTGAAGGAAAATAAACCAAGCAAACAACTTCCTTAAAAAAGCAGAGTGGGAACTCTGCTGGAACTCAGATGCCAGCACCCCTATCTGCCTCTCTTCTGTGCTGTGCTGCATTTTCGGCCTTATTTCATCCTGTGTGTGGCTCATCTGCAGATGGCTCGCCTTCCCTGGAGCCTTTCCTGGAGGTGAGTCTACACACCCAGAAAAGGAGGAGCCAGAGAAAAACGGCCGCTCTGCTTCCCTTCACGGCTGTGCACATCATTTAGCCAATGAATACAACCACAACACATAGAAAAACCCACAATACAAGTGTGACAATGGGGAAACAACGCAGGCCAGCACCGAACATAGAGAATGACAATGGAAACTCTGATGACTTGAACATGACCAAACAACTAGTCAGTCTCTCAGATAAGAGTTGCAATATGGAAGATGTTCAAAGAACTCAAAGAAAGTATAGAAGAGAACACTAATAAAAATCAAGAGAATATGAAGATAGAAATCAGAAAACTCCAAACTGAAATTTCAGGTCAAATAACAGGTCTGAAAAACTCAGTAGATGAATTGAAGAAAAAAATGGTTGAGCTTTCCCACGGGTTAAGAGCAGCTGAGGATAGAATTAGTACACTGGAAGATGAGATGAATGACAATTCCATACAGAAGAAGAAATTGGAAAAAAGCCTTAAAGCAAATGATCAAACAATGGAAAAATTACTCAAAGAATGGGAACAGATAAAAATAGCAGTCTATGATAAGCTCAACAGAAACAACTTTAGAATCATTGGAGGTTCACTCTGAGGACTTCAGGGGAAACTTCTACGCCTGTCTGCCTGTTCTTCTGAATCCCCGAAGGTTTCCTCAGAGGCCTAGGGAGCGCAACACCAAAAAACTGCATTTTGAAGCTGCTGAGTAAGTACATTCTGGCTGCGGGGGTCGCTGTCCAATAAGCTGAGGTCTCTGGCCTGTGGAGGCTCCGCCCTGCTGTGCCTTTGTTCACTCTGAGGACTGCCAACTAGAGGCAGAAGAAGAGTTCTACCGCTTCGCTTCTCGGCTGCACACTCTTTCTAATCAATGAACCCCACCACAACACGCAGAAAAAAACAGACTACAAGCGTGAAAATGGGGAAACCTCGCAGGCAAACACCATTCACAGAGAATAAAGACAAAAGCTCGGATGACCTAATAAATTCCAACCACCTGATTAACCTTTCAGATAAGGAGTTTAGAATAAAAATATGGAATATGTTCGTAGAACTCAAAAAAAAAAAGCATAGATCGATCTGAAGAGAACACAAAGACAGAAATCAGAAAACTCCAAACTGAAATAACAGATCTGAAAAACATGGTTGCTCAACTGAAAACCTCAATGGATAGCATCACCAACAGGGTATCAGCAGCTGAAGAGAGAATCGGAGTAGTGGAAGATGTGATGCAGAAAAACTCAACACAACAGAAGAAACTGGAAAAGAACCTTAAGACAAACGAACAAGCAATGGAAAAAGTACTCAAGGCATGCGAACAAATAAAAATAGAAGTCTTTGATAAACTCAACAGAAACAACATAAGAATCATTGGAGTCCCAGAAACCCAGGAAGATGATCACCAGGAAAAATCAACATTATCAAAGAAATACTTTCAGAGTTAAAGACTACATGCAATCAAATCCTGCATGCCTGAAGAGTACCAGCTAAAAGAGACCCAAAAAAAAACACCCCAAGACATATCCTCATTACAATGACAAATCCCATAGATAGAGAAAATACTGAAAGCAGCAAGATCAAAAAGGGAAAATACATTCAAAGGTAGATCCCTAAGACTTACAGCAGACATGTCACAAGAAACTCTCAAGGTCAGAAGACAGTGGTGGGATATTGTGACAAGACTGAATAAAATAAATAACTCACTGAGAATACTGCACCCAGCCTGACTCATGTTCAGGTTTGAAGGAATAATACACAGCTTCATGGATAAACAACAGCTCAGCTCAGAAACTTCACAGATGATAAACCAGCCTAAAGAAAAAACTGACAGGTCTACTCTAAGACAAGAGAGACCAACAAACACAGCAAACTTGCCTACAAAGATGACATTAAATCCTATGGCAATCATCTCTATCAATGTCAATGGACTAAATTCACAATTAAAAGACACAGAGTGGCAAAATGGGTCAAAAAGATGAATCCAACCTTCTGCTGCCTACAAGAAACACAACGAATAATCAGAACAAACATAGACTCAAAATCAAAGGCTGGAGGAAAATCATCCAAGCAAACAACACCCTCAAAAAAGCTGGGGTGGCCTAATTAATATCTGATGACACTAACTTTATACTCAGAAAAGTGGTAAGAGACAAAGAGGGACACTATGTACTAATCAAGGGATATGTGCAACAGAAAGAAATCAGACTATTAAACATATATGCACCAATGAGAGACCAGCAAATTATCTAATACAATTACTGACAAATCTGAAAGAAGAAATGAAAAATAGCACAATTATTGTGGGAGACCTCAACATGGCCCTATCAACACTTGATAGGTCAACCAGACTGAAACCCAACAAAAACATACTAGCCCTGAAAACAGTTAGGGAAGAAAGAGGACTAGTAGATATATACAGGACACTCCATCCCAAAAAACCTGGATACACATTCTTTTTTAATGTACATGGGTCATTCTCCAGAATAGACTACATGCTGACACATAATACATACCTCCAAAAAATCAAGAGGATAGAAATCTTGCAGGCTACCTTTGCTGACCACAAGGCTCTGAAATTATATGTGAACTACAAAGGCACACAGAAGAAAAACTTTAACAATTGCAAATTAAACACCCTGCTACTGAACAACCAGTGGATCCAGGATGAAATCAAAAAGGAAATCAAAACTTTCCTGGAAACAAATGATAATGAAGACACAAGCTGCCATAATCTATGGGACACAGCAAAAGCGGTCTTGAGAGGAAAATTTATAGCTCTACAAGCACACATCAGGAAGGAAGAAGGAGCATACCTGAATAACTTAATGATGCAGCTCAAAAAATTAGAAAATGACCAACAAAAGGAACCAAAAATAGGAAGACAGAAGAAAATAACAAAGCTGAAAGCAGAACTCAATGAAGTGGAAAACCAAAAAGCAATCCGAAAGATTAATGAAAGCAGAAGCTGGTTCTTTGAAAAAACAAACAAGTTAATAGACCATTGGCAAAACTCACAAAGAAAGAGAGAAAGAGAAATCTGATAACCCGTATTAGAAATGAAAAGGGGGGGTGGAGAGAAAACACAGCAGTGTTTGCCTTGCAAGCAGCTGATCCAGGAACTAAGGTGGTTGGTTCGAATCCCGGTGTCCCATATGGTCCCTCGTGCCTGCCAGGAGCTATTTCTGAGTAGATAGCCAGGAGTAACCCCTGAGCACCGCTGGGTGTGGGCCAAAAACGAAAGAAAGAGAGAAAGAAAGAGAAAGAAAGAAAGAAAGAAAGAAAGAAAGAAAGAAAGAAAGAAAGAAAGAAAGAAAGAAAGAAAGAAAGAAAGAAAGAAAGAAAGAAAGAAAGAAAGAAAGAAAGAAAGAAAGAAAGAAAGAAAGAAAGAAAGAAAGGAAGGAAGGAAGGAAGGAAGGAAGGAAGGAAGGAAGGAAGGAAGGAAGGAAGGAAGGAAGGAAGGAAGGAAGGAAGGAAGGAAGGAAGGAAGGAAGGAAGGAAGGAAGGAAGAAAGAAAGAAAGAAAGAAAGAAAGAAAGAAAGAAAGAAAGAAAGAGAGAGAGAGAGAGAGAGAGAGAGAGAGAGAGAAAGAAAGAAAGAAAGAAGAAAGAAAGAAAGAAAGAAAGAAAGAAAGAAAGAAAGAAAGAAAGAAAGAAAGAAAGAAAGAGAAAGAAAGAAAGAAAGAAAGAAAGAAAGAAAGAAAGAAAGAAAGAAAGAAAGAAAGAAAGAAAGAAAGAAAGAAAGAAAGAAAGAAAGAAAGAAAGAAAGAAAGAAAGAAAGAAAGAAAGAAAGAAAGAAAGAAAGAAAGAAAGAAAGAAAGAAAGAAAGAAAGAAAGAGACTACTTTGAGAAACTTTATGCTACTAAACATGAGAACCTAGAAGAAATCGAAAAATTCTTGGACACTTATAGCCTTCCACATTTAAGTCAGGAGGATTTAGCATATCTAAACACCCTCATCACTACTGAGGAAATGAAAACTGTAATCAAACATCTGCCCAAAAAGAAAAGCCCAGGCCCAGATGGTTTTCCTAATGAATTTTTTCAAATCTTTCAAGAGGAGCTACTACCAATCCTAGCCACGCTCTTCCATGAAATTGAAAAAACGGGAACACTCCCAAACAGCTTTTATGAAGCCAACATCACCTTGATACCAAAACCAGACAGAGACGCTGCCAAAAAAGAAAATTACAGGCCAATATCCCTGATGAATGCTGATGCAAAGATCTTCAACAAAATCCTGGCAAATAGGATCCAATGCATCATCAAGAAGATCATACACTACGACTAAGTAGGTTTCATCCCAGGAATGCAAGGATGGTTTAACATCCGTAAATCTATCAACATCATACACAACATCAACAAGAAGAAAAATAAAAATCACAAATATACAGGGCACTGACAGAACTTTACAAGAAAAAAATCTAATCCCATAAAAAAATGGGGAGAAGAAATGAACAGACACTTTGATAAAAAAGAAATACAAATGGCCAAAAGGCACATGAAAAAAATGCTCCTCATCACTAATTATCAGGGAGATGTAAATCAAAACAATGATGAGATACTACCTCACACCACAGAGATTGGCGCACATCACAATCAGTGCTGGCGGGGATGTGAAGAGAAAGGAACTCTTATCCACTGCTGGTGGGAATGCCATCTAGTACAGCCTCTATGGAAAGTGATATGGAGATTCCTTCAAAATCTGGAAATTGAGCTCCCATTCGACCCAGCTATTTCACTCCTAGTGTTATACCCTAAGAACACAAGAATACAATACAATAACCCCTTCCTCACACTTATATTTATTGCAGCACTATTCACAATAGCCAGGCTCTGGAAACAACCAAGATGCCCTTCCACAGTCGAATGGCTAAAGAAACTGTGGGACATATACACAATGGAATATTATGCAGCCGTCAGGATAGATGAAGTCATGAAATTTTCCTATACATGGATGTACATGGAATCTATCATGCTGAGTGAAATAAGTCAGAGGGAGAGAGAGAAGCAGAATAGTCTCACTCATCTATGGGTTTTAAGAAAAATAAAAGTCATTTTTGTAACAATCCTCAGAGACAATGAGAGGAGGACTGGAACACCAGCTCACTCCATGAAGCTCACCACAAAGAGTGGTGAGTACAGCTATAGAAATAACTACACAGATAACTACCATAATCATGTGAATGAATGAGGGAACTGGAAAGCCTGTCTGGAGTACAGATGGGGGTGGGGTAGGATGGAGGGAGATTTGGGACATTGGTGGTGAGAATGTTGCGTTGGTAAAGGGGGTGTTCTTTACATGACTGAAACCTAATCACAATTATTTATGTAATAAATATGTTCAAATAAAGAAGAAAAAAAGAAAATATTATGCACACGTATTTTTGGTATACAATGTAATCTCAACTATATACAAATACAAAGAAAAAAATAAGATACTGATTGTTTCCATAGGCAGGGTGGCCAAGAAGAATCTCTCTGTGGACACTCAAGTTTATCATTATATTAATAGGAGATAGCTATCTATGAGAATATTTAGGTACAGATTTTTCCAAAATAGTAGGAGATTATAGGAACACAGTGAGATCTTATACCCTAAAAGCCCATAAGCCACTAGAGACTGTATGTTACTGACAAGAGGCCTTCTAGAGATGGGCCATCAGAAGAAGATACAATAGTTTGCTAGGTTACCTAATTCTGAAAATTTGGGTAAAAATATTTTGATCTGGCATCAAGAAAAATGTATACTAAAGCTATGGAAATTTCAATCTTCTATACCTATATGAATTTTATGTCAACAATATGTGGATTATTTCTCCTTAAAAATAATATATTTGTGCTTAAATTTATAAATAAATAAATTCATAAATATAAAAAAAGAATCATTGGAGTCTCAGAGACCCAGGAAGAAAATCTCCAGGAAGAATCAACGGTCAAGAACATCATTAAAGAGAAACTACCAGAGCTAAAGAATACATGTGATCAAATCCTGCATGCCCGAAGAGTACCAACTAAAAGAAACCCCAGAAAAAAACACCCCAAGCAAGACACATTCTAGTCACAATGACAAGTACACAGAGAGAGAGAGAGAATTCTAAAAGCAGCAAAATCAAAAAGAGAAATTACATTCAAGGGAAAATCCTTGAGATTTACTGCAGACCTGTCACCGGAAACACTCAAGACCAGAAGGCAGTGGTGGGACATAGTGACAAAACTCAATGAAATAAATGCTTCACCTAGAATACTTCACCCAGCAAAACTCACTTTCAGGTTTGAAGGAACAATACATGGTTTCACAGATAAACAATATCTCAGAAACTTTACAGACTCAAAACCATTCTTAAAAGAAAAACTGAATGGCCTACTTTAAGACAAGACTGACCAACAGACACACCAAACTTTGATATAAAGATGGCACTAACTCCCAGGACAATTCTTTCTCTCAATGGCAATGGACTAAATGCACCAGTTAAGAGACACAGAGTGGCTAAATGGATCAAAAAAGTCAATCCAACCTTCTGCTGCCTACAAGAAATGCACCTGAATATTTAGAACAAACATAGACTCAAAATAAAAGGCTGGAGGAAAATCATCCAAGCAACCAACACCCATAAAAAAAGGTGGAGTGGCCATACTACTATCAGATGATGGAAACTTTATACTTAGGAAAGTTGTAAGGAACAAATATGGACATTTTGTATTAATCAAGGGATACGTACAGCAGGAAGAAATCACTCTCCTAAATATATATGCACTGAATGAGGGGCCAGAAGAATATTTAATAAAATTGTTGACAAATATGAAAAATAATATCAATAACAACACAATAATTGTGGGAGACCTCAACATGGCATTGTCAACACTTGGCAGGTCAACCAGACTGAAACCCAACAAGAATATACTAGACCTGAACAGAGAAATGGAAGAAAGAGGCCTAGTAGATATATACAGGACACTCCAGCCCCAGAAGCCTGGATACATATTCTTCTCTAATTTACATGGGACATTCTCCAGGATAGACTACATGCTAGCACATAAAACATACCTCCATAATATAAAGAGGATAGAAATTTTGCAGACTACCTTCACTGACCACAGGCCCTGAAATTATATGTGAACTACGAAGGGACACAGAAGAAAAACTTTAACAATTGGAAATTAAACAGCCTAATACTGAATAACCAGTGGGTCCTAGATGAAATCAAAGAGAAAATCAAAGCCTTCCTAAAAACAAATGACAATGGAGACACAATCTATCAGAACCTATGGGACACAGCAAAAGCGGTACTGAGAGGAAAATTTATACCTTTGCAAGCACACATCAGGAAAGAAGAAGGGGCATACCTGAATAGCTTTATGATGCAGCTCATAGATTTAGAAAGTGCTCAACAAAAGGACCCAAAAATAGGGAGGCAGAAGTAAATAACAAAGCTGAGAGCAGAAATCAATAAATTGGAAACCCGAAAAATAATCCAAAAGATCAACGAAAGCAGAAGTTGGTTCTTTGAAAAAATAAACAAGATTGATAGACCACTGGCATAACTAACAAAGAAAGAGAGAGTGAGAGAAACTTGATAACTCGTATCAGGAATGAAAAAAGAAAGATCACTACTGATATGGCAGAGATTCAAAGGGTATTAAGAAACTACTTTGAGAAACTCTATGCCACTAAAAATGAGAACCTGGAAGAAATGGATAAAGAGATTCAAAGGGTATTAAGAAACTACTTTGAGAAACTCTATGCCACTAAAAATGAGAACCTGGAAGAAATGGATAAATTCTTGGACTCTTATAATCGTCCACTGTTGAATGAAGAGGATGTAGCATATCTAAACACACCCATCACTATTGAGGAAATTAAGACAGTGATCAAATATCTGCCCAAAAACAAAAGCCCAGGCCCAGATGGATTTACTAATGACTCTTTCATTAAATTGAAAAAAAAGGAACACTTCCAAATAGCTTTTATGAAGCCAACATCACCCTGATACCTAAACCAGACAGAGATGCTACAAAAAAAGAAAATTACAGACCAATATCGCTGATTAATACACATGCAAAGATCCTCAACAAAATCCTAGCAAATAGGATTCAATGCCTCATTAAGAAGATCATCCACTATGATCAAGTAGGTTTCATCCCAGGAATGCAAGGCTGGTTTAACATCCATAAATCTATCAACATATACACAACATCAACAAGAAGAAAAATAAAAATCACATGATCATATCAAAAAACACAGAGAAAGCATTTAATAAGGTCCAACACCCATTCTTGATCAAAACTCTCAGCAAGATGGGAATGGAAGGAACCTTTCTCAATATAGTTAAGGCCATCTACCACAAGCCAGTGGCAAATATTATCCTCAATGGAGAAAAACCAAAAACCTTCCCTCTAAATTCTGGCACAGACAAGGCTGTCTTCTCTCACCACTCCTATTCAACATAGCACTGGAAGTACTCACTATAGTGATTAGGCAAGAAAAAGATATCAAGGGAATCCAGATAGGAAAGAAAGAAGTCAAGCTCTCACTGTTTGCAGATGACATGATACTCTACTTAGAAAACCCTAAAGACTCCACCAAAAAGCTTCTAGAAACTATAGACTCATATAGCAAGGTGGCAGGTTACAAAATTAACACACAAATATCAATGGCCTTTCTATACACCAATAGTAATAAGGAAGAAATGGACATTAAGAAAACAACCCCATTCACAATATTGCCACACAAACTCAAATACCTTGGAATCAACTTGACTAAAAATGTGAAGGACCTATACAAAGAAAACTATAAAACTCTGCTCCAAGAAATAAGAGGACACGCGGAAATGGAAACACATACCCTGCTCGTGGATTGGCAGGATTAACATCATCAAAATGGCAATACTCCCCAAGGTAATATACAGATTTAATGCGATCCCTCTAAAGATTCCCATGACATTCTTCAAAGAAGTGGATCAGGCACTTTTGAAATTTGTTTGGAACAATAAACACCCTAGAATAGCTAAAGCAATCATTGGGGAAAAGAATATGGGAGGAATTACTTTTCCCAACGTTAAACTTTACTACAAAGCAATAGTTATCAAAACAGCATGGTATTGAAATAAGGACAGGACCTCAGATCAGTGGAATAGGCTTGACTACTCAGAGAATGTTCCCCAGACATACAATCACCTAATTTTTGATAAAGGAGCAAGAAATCCTAAATGGAGCAAAGAAAGCCTCTTCTACAAGTAGTGTTGGCACAACTGGCTAGCCACTTGCAAAAAATTGAACTTAGACCCCCAGTTAACATCATGTACAAAGGTTAAATCCAAATGGATGAAACACCTTGATATTAGACTCGAAACCATAAGATATATAGACCAACACGTAGGTAAAACAATCCAGGACATTGAAACTAAAGGCATCTTCAAGGAGGAAACTGCACTCTCAAAGCAAGTGAAAGCAGAGATTAACATATGGGAATATATTAAACCGAGAACCTTCTGCACCTCAAAAAAAATAGCGCCCAGGATACAGAGCCCCCCCCCACTGAGTGGGAGAAACTATTCACCCAATACAGGTCATATAAGGGGTTAATCTCCAAAATATACAAGGCACTGACAGAACTTTACAAGAAAAAAACATGTAATCCCATCAAAAAATGGGGAGAAGAAATGGACAGACACTTTGACAAAGAAGAAATACACATGGCCAAAAGACACATGAAAAAATGCTCCACATCACTAATCATCAGGGAGATGCAAATCAAAACAACTATGAGGTACCACCTCACGTCCCAGAGATTGGCACATGTCACAAAGAATGAGAACAAGCAGTGTTGGCGAGGATGTGAAGAGAAAGGAACTCTTATCCACTGCTGGTGGGAATGCCGTCTAGTTCAACCTTTATGGAAAGCAATATGGTGATTCCTCCAAAAACTGGAAATCGAGCTCCCATACTACCCAGCTATACCACTCCTAGGAATATACCCCAGGAACACAAAAATACAATACAAAAATCCCTTCCTTACACCTATATTCATTGCAGCACTATTTACCATAGCAAGACTCTGGAAACAGCCAAGATACCCTTCAACAGATGAATGGCTAAAGAAACTGTGGTACATATACACAATGGAATATTATGCAGCTGTCAGGAGAGATGAAGTCATGAAATTTTCCTATACATGGATGTACATGGAATCTATTATGCTGAGTGAAATAAGTCAGAGAGAGAGAGAAAAATGCAGAATGGTCTCACTCATCTATGGGTTTTAAGAAAAATGAAATACATTCTTGCAATAATAATTTTCAGACACAAAAGAGAAAAGAGCTGGAAGTTACAGCTCACCTCATGAAGCTCACAGCAAATAGGGATGAATTTAGTTAGAGAAATAACTACGTTTTGAACTATCCTAATAATGAGAATGTATGAGGGAAATAGAAAGCCTATCTAGAGTACAGGCGGGGGTTGGGTGGGGAGGAGGGTGATTTGGGACACTGGTGATGGGAATGTTGCACTGGTGATGGGTGGTGTTCTTTACATGACTGAAACCCAAACACAAGCATGTATGTAATAAAGTTGATTAAATAAAAAATAAAAATAAAAAAGCTGGAGTCGCCATATTAATATCAGATGACACAAACTTTAGACTCAAAGAAGTTATAAGGGACTAAGATAAACTTTTCATAATAATCAAAGGATATGTACAACAAGAAATATAATCACACTCCTAAACATATATCATCTAATGAGAGATGAGCAAAATATATAATATAATTGTTGACAAATCTGAAGGAAGCCCTCCATAGTAATATAATAATAGTGGGAGACTTCAACACCCATCAGGCACCTTTTGGTAGGTCAACCAGGATAAACTTAACAAGAAAAACAATCTCTGGTCCCATCAAAAAAATGGGAGAAAAAATGAACAGACAATTCCTCAAAGAAGAACTACAAATGGCCAAAAGACACATGATAAAAATGTTCCATATCACTAATCCTAAGAGAGATTCAAAGCAAAACAACAGTCAAGTACCATCTCATGCTACAGATGCTGGCACACATCACAAAGAATAAGAACAAGCTGTGCTGGTGGGGATATCAGGAGAAAAGAATTCTCATTCAATGCTGGTAGTAATGCTGTCTGGTCAGCCTTTATAGAAAACAATATGGAAACCCCTCAAAAAACTGGACATTGAGCTCTCATATGATCTAGCTATACCACTCCTAGGGATATTCTTTGGAACATAAAAACACAATAAAAATGCCTTCTGCACACCTCTATTCATTGCAGCACTATTTGCAATAGCCAGAATCTGGAAAGAACCAAAATGCCTGACAACTGATGAGAGGCTGAAGAAATTGTGGTAAATATACACAATGAAATACTATTGCAGCCATTGGGAGAAATGAAGTCATGAAATTTTCCTATACATTGATGGGCATGGAAACTATTATGCTGAGTGAAATAAGTCATAAAGTTACAGTAATAATGCCCGGAGACAGTAGAGATGAAGGCTGGAAGGACCGGCCCATGGTATGAAGTTTACCAAAAGGAGTGGTGAGTTCAGTTAGAGAAATAATTACACTGACAACTATCATGACAATGGTAGTGAGTGAATGCTTGTCTCAAATACATGCAGTGGGTTGGGGAAGAAGGAGAGGGAGACATTGGTGATGGAAATGTTGCACTGGTGAAGGAGGATGTGCTTTTTATGACTGAAACCTAACTACAATTATGTTTGTAATCATGGTGCCAAAATATTTTTTTCGGTCATCAAAATTTTATTGGTCAAAACAGTCAAGGGAACATCTATATAACAAATTATGTTGCTAAATATTAGCAATTAACATTTTTTTAGAATTGGACCTTTTTTTAATTTTTATTGTGACCAAATTGCATTACAAATCTTTCACTGCATCATTTATGGTACATAGTGACAATGAATGAGGGGCATTCCCACCACCAGTGCTGTCCTCCCTCTGTCCCTATTCCCAGCATGCATCCCACATCTCCCTCCTCTACCCCCCAGTATGCCAGTGCAACTGGTCTCCACTTTACAGTTCGTTGTAGATTGAGCATCCATTCCACCATCTTTGGAGATAAAAAAAAAAAGGATAAGAAAAAGGGGAGAAAAAAATTTGGTGACAACTACCAAAAAAAGGAAGAAGAAAAGAAAAAAAAAAGAAAAATGGAAGAAAAAAGAAAAAAATTGACCTGGCAAATAAAAATAAAAATAAATCTCTAAATAATAACCACAAGTGTGAAAAAGAAAGAGAAAAGTGGAAGAACAAAGAGAAGGAAAATAAAGTCAAAAACTAACAAATCAAAACAAAACAAGAAAAAGTATGGGTGCTGGAGTGGTAGGGTTTGGCGTCCCCCCCCCCTTTTTTTTTTTTTTTTTTTTTGCATAGGCACAGTAAGCATTGGGGAAGAAAGGGAATTCCCGTGGCCTCAGAGATTCATGGTTTCTCCATCCTTGAAGCATACCATCATGGGATCAACTCCTGGCTCCATATATACTCATTACCCCATCCCAAAGGCTTTTTTGTGATGCCTTTTTTGTGAAAGTTTCCTCTTGATTATGTGTGAGAAAATCAAGCCACTGTAGCTAGCGATCTTGGTATTTGCGCAGGTTATAGGTCAGGGTCTAGGATAGAGTCTCTAGGTTCTAGAGGTTCCTATCCATCGTTGTTGTTGTGTTCAGTCTCTGTAACACTTGCTCCCTGTTTTCGTTCAGTCCCTAAGCCGAAGCCTAGGATAGTATGGATCCAAAGGTTCTGCTCAATCTCTGTTGTCCAAGTTGGACCTCTGCAATAAGACATCTTGTTGTTGTTGTTGTTGTTGTTTTTATGTGTCCTGGACTACAGCCTAGGGTGGGGTTTTCCTTATTAGTCCCAAGGTAGGCTCTGTTCAGTCACAGTTGTCAAAGTCAGTTTTCTGTTGTTGGTGCTCTTATTTTTCACAGTTCAAAGGACGATAGCTCTTCTGATTTCCATTTAGTGTTAGGTGATGTGATAGGACAGCCTGGTCTTAGGTCAAGTTTTCCTTTCCTTGTTGTCATATCAAAACTGGCCCAAGTTGGTGCCAGAGTAGTGTTATAAATCTCCCAATGGAGCTTAGTTCCTGGTGGTGTTGCCCGGAATTGTATCATTTCTACGTTGGGGATCTGGGGTTTGGTATTGGACTAACACTGTCCAATCTCCTGGGGACTGGTTACATCCACATGACACATGTTCAGGATGGGAGGCACCCTTCTGTTATAAAAAGTGAGTTCTTATCCCTAGAAGATAAGATCTTGTTTCTGTGTCTATGGTTTTCCCTTTTATTACTGTGCCCATACAAAAACGTATGGTGTCATACTGTGTTGCTGGTGCTATTCTGGGTAAGGATAACAGACTGCACACACAGTCTCTGTCGTCTGGTTTTGTTCTGAGCTTTTATCCCAGTCAAGGCTTTTTGTACCAAGCAGCACCGAAAATGGTAAGGATAGAGAAAAAATGTATATATTAAAATTGAAAAAATAAATAAAACTGAGTTTAAAAGAAAAGGTATTCGAATAAAACAAGTGGTGGAGGAGGCTACTTGTATATTTAGAAATACACATCTTAACATGTATTATTATACAGGTATTGAGCTTCCAATAGGCAATATAAGACTCCCAATTAAGTCTTTTGATATATTCTTGTGGGGAGTAAAAGCCAAGGTACTTTTCAATTCACAGGCCTTGGAATTGAGTTTGAGAGATGCTTTGCTGCATTACGAGACTATAGTGTCTTTGAGCTGAAAGTTTTGCTGAGGCTGATTTCTGTATCGTGCAACAGTCCACAATTTGGTGGGGGTGAGAGGGGCCATCAAGCATGAGTCAGCAGGCATGCTGGTTGTAGTTCTTTGCTGATGCATGAAAATGGGGACCCAGAGTGTGTCTTTCACTGAGGAGCTGGAAGGTGGTCTGTTGGGGCAGGAGGTTAATCTTCGTGCCTACCAAGTTAGGAACTGAGGGTAAAGAGGGTTAAATTAGGGGAAGATAAAGGATCAGGATTAAAAAATGAGGGGATAGAGGAGACACAGGGGAAGGGGAGAAGCAATACATGACAGGGGTTATATACAATACATATATATAAATTGTTGTGATTTCGGCTTGGAGTCAGTACGGAAAGTCACGTCCATAAAGACTGACTTTAAAGATCTATTTGAGTGTTATCATGCAAATCTTTGGTATTCTGTTTTCTTTCCTAGGAACCATCTAGAATGAAGAACATTTTTAGATAATGCTCAAAAAGTATGTTAGCGGTTATAAAAATGAGTATTAGTAAGAAAAGACACCACTGCAGGGAGTCCAGTATGAATACAGGAGGAGTTTCTCTCTTCCCCCCTCCCCTGAAGACCAGTTTGGCATGGGGGGATCTAAGTCTCCTGGACTAGTTGGTCAGCCCAGGAGGCCATTGGCCAGCTGTCTTCCCAGTTTCCCAGCCATACCTGTAGGAGAGGAACAGTAATCCTGGCATGTGGGATTTTCCGGGTCTAGCTGCAGCCTCCCTCTCCAGTATGAAAAAGCATAGGGGAGGATTTTGCCTCTTCCCCATCCCCCCAGAGCTCAGATGCCAGACCTGGCCTTGAAAGACAGCTTGGCGTGGGGGGCTCTTGGTCTCCAGGACTAACTGGTCAGTCCTGGGGGCCTTTGGCCAGCTGTCTGTTCAGATTCCCAGCCATGCCAGTAGAAGAAGAGCAGTAGTCCTGGCATGTGGGATTTTCTGGGTCCAGCTGCAGCCTTCCTCTCCAGCTTGAAAAAGCATGGGATTGGAGTTTCCCTACCCCTCCCCGCTCCCCCCAGAGCCCAGTTGCCAAACCTGGCCCTGAAGACCAGTTTGGCATGGGGAGATCTCGGTCTCCTGGACTAGGTGGTCAGCCCAGGAGGCTATTGGCCAGCTGTCTGCAGAATTGGACATTTTTTACATAACTGATAATACATTTTTAGGAAGACCAAAAGCAACATTTTTTTAAATAGAAATTTGAAAAAAAACTAAAGAAATGGAACAGAAAGGAAAGAATATTATTGAAAGCCATTGACTCACAATGTATTCATTGAAGCACCAGCAAAAAGTTTAGTAAACTCTTTTTTTAAACAAAAAAAATTGATGAGTTAAAAATAAATAAATAAAGCAATAAAGGTGTGAAATTGGCAATTGTTGTTTGCATAGGCCCAGCAAAATATGAGCAAAATAGAGAAAAAAAGCCTTGTCCTAAATACAAAGAGACCCCATCCCCAAAACTCTCTGGCGCAAGACCGACTCTGGGCTCCAGGCACACCGGCCTGACCAACCCCTGGTTCATTCTCTGTGGTCACGGGGAATTTTTTTTTTTCACACATTAGCAGTTGTTGTTATCCGGTTTCTGTCGTTGAAGATTCTGGTTTCCATGCCAAAAGGACTCCGGTTTTGTGGTTTCTGTGTTTCATCAAGTCTGGATGCAGAGCATCCTCCAGTCTCACCTCACCCTAAGATGCGGAGTGTCCTGCCCTGCAAGCAAGTTGCTGCTGTCACTGAGTTCTGGGTATCAAGTGAACATACCTTGGAATAAAGTCAATGTCAGGATAGCGGCAGTCTCCCATGGTAGATGCTTGCCTCCTGGTGCTGGAGACAATTGTGGTTGTTTCTGTAGATGGTCAATGGTTCAGAGGTGCATGGGCAATGTCCATTTTTCTGAGGTCTGAGCCAAGTTATTATTCAGAGTATAAGGCCTAACTGCATTAATTTGCATTCCTATCTCTTAGAAAATAACTTGTTTGCACATGTAGTATTTTCCCATTTTAATGCGCCTATGCAAAAGAGAAACAATGTCACAATGTATCATTGGTGCCTCTGGGAATTTGAGGGAACAAGTCCAATAATCCCCTTACCTTGGTTCTAACATGAATTCTAAAATTAAAAACTCTTCTACCATAATTACTTGCTGAACAGATCACAAAGAAAGAAAAACAAACTAACCAAAAAAAAAAAAAAAAAAACCAGTGGGCACAGAAAAGATAAAAAAGTAGAAAAGTAGAGAAAATGAACAATCTAACTAAGGAAGGAGGAGGTCGAGAGGCCTCTGAAAGTAAACCAGAAGGAAAGGAGTACTGGTCTCTTCCCAGCCTGAGAGTCCATCCTCTCATTTTTTTTTTCAATATATATACCAATGAGAAAAAAATTACCAGTGAATGTCTCAACATACACCAGTGCTGCATCGGCCCGCCCTCCTCCCCATGTGTCTCCCCCTTAGTGTAGGGAGAGGAAGGGGGAAAGCCAGAGGACCACTAAAGAGTCCACTTGGGCTGGCACCCAGGGAAGGCCTGGAGTCCAGGGGAGAAATAGGGGAATGGCTGGGGACCTGCCAAGCCTCCCAGCACCCCCCTAGCTAGGGAGAAGGCCTCTGGCATGGGGTGTCCCCAAACCCCATACATAGGAAGAGCTGGCCACCAGGATCAGAGGGAACTGGAAGCCAGATATCTGTCCGGCCCCAAAATATATTTTTTAAAAGGTTATAATGTATTTCATTTATGCTCCTGCCAGAAAAGGTATGTTAGTCAGATTGAAAACAGTTTTGAGTGAATATAAAGGAATAATAAAATTAAGTTTTAATATACAAAGGAGAGTTTAAATATTCAAATAAAAAACATAAAACAAAAAATAGTTAATATTTTATGCATATATAAGTATAATCAAATTTTATTTACTATAATTTGCTCCAAGTAGTTACCTATCTTTTTGTAAAAGGTAGTAGTAAATTATGTAGATATCTATCATTAATACATTACGATCTGAAATGTGGTAGAGAATTTATTTGGATAGTGGTTTGGGATATTTAAAAATATAGGATCAATTTTCCCTTTGCAAATGCTAGTAGGTGATATGAGTGTCACTTTTTTATCTGCTTTTGAATTGTGTTTTAAATCTCCTCTTCTATCTCGGGATTCAGAACAACCACCTAGTAAAGCTCTTTTTCTTTAAAAAAAAAAAACTGAAATTTAAAACCATTAAAATAAAATTTGTCACTGTCATGTTTTAATGAAGACACTATAAAAATATAAGTTTGAGGGGCCGGGCGGTGGCGCTAAAGGTAAGGTGCCTGCCTTGCCTGCGCTAGCCTTGGACGGACCGCGGTTCGATCCCCCGGTGTCCCATATGGTCCCCCAAGCCAGGAGCAACTTCTGAGCACATAGCCAGGAGTAACCCCTGAGCGTTACCGGGTGTGGCCCAAAAACTAAAAAAAAATATATATATAAGTTTGAGATTAACTAAATAAAATGAATCACTTAGGACCCTGAAGGAGAAAAATGTGGGAAGGGCAGCTTTAAAACACTACAGAATTTAATGTTATTTTAAGGAAGGGACTTAGGAATTTACCATAGCTAAATTAAAATACAAACTGTTCTTTGTTATTCAACTTAGAGGTGTCAATTTTTTTCCATCATTAAAACTACCAAGAAATAGTCACTAGAATTTTTTCACTTGGTGTTATTAGCTGCAGAAGCCAGTTAAAACTGTTTTAAGACAAATTTTAAGACTTGAATGCAAGTTACAGTGACAGCTTTTTTTATCAGCTATGAAACAGTTGATAAGTATGGGTGTGAAAAGCAGCTAACTTGTTCTTTCTGTGCTAATAATTGACTACTGATTCTCAAATGTGCAGTTTTGTTAGGAAAGTCAGGAAATGCCTAACAGAACAGAAAAGACAACTTTATGCCTTCTTGTAGCAACTTTAGATAGAGTTATGTAGTTCAGTTACTATCTGATGTTATTCCATTTTGTAAATTTAAGACTCATCTCCCTCAAGATGGTACCTAGAGAGTTCACAGTTTCCTATTTCCTCTAATAGGCCAACCATATCTGATTCATCTTTTTAAATTTCATAAAACTAATTTAAAGGATGAACGTGTTGTATATGTATGTATAAATTATAAATATACATATTTCACTATGTACAGGGAATATGATGACAAGACTTGAGAGGCTAAATTTTTTAAAGTAATCTTCTATTTTAAAAATAATCATAATAAATTTATCATGGGAAGGATTTGGGGCAAGAGATTCAAGGGGCATACCTTGTAGTATTGGACATTATTTCTAGCTTTATGATCAGAAGTGAATCCTGATGGTGCTTGGGGGACTTAAGCTAAGTCAAGGACTGAACCAGTCAGCAGCATACAAGACAAGTACCTTACCTCCTGTACTATCCCTCTAACCCTTACACAATACCTAGTTGACAATGAATGGGTGAAAAAAATTCAGTGTTGAATGAATGAGTGAATAATGAATATCATAAACTCTTGATATAGTACATTAGGGAAAACCCTATAGAGAAGAACACCTTCTTGACTTAAGTCCTCCTATCTCAAATCCTGAAATAGATATGGGAAAATAGCATTATCTTTCTGGGACCAATAATAATAAAGTGCAATGTTCAGGAACTAGTTCCTCAAACTAGTAAGATGGAAAATTAAATTCCTAACATCTTAACTATTTTTAGCAAAAATTCTGTTGGCCACTAAATGGAATTTAGCATGTAATTTGAAATTCTTGAGGAATTCATTTTAGATAAAGAAATAAAAATAAGAGAGCAGAAAATGTGTGTGCTTATTTATATATAGTATTTCTGTTGTACTATATTTACTAGTACTATATAATCTTAATACTGAACTCTAGACAAGGTTATATGTTTATATATATCATGCTATACTATATTAAACTATTTTCCAAAGTATGATTCTAGGAGCTTATCAAAATAAATATGGGATGCAGAGAGTACAGAGAGGTAAAGTTGACTTGCATGCATTTAATCCAGGTTCAATTATTGCCATTACATAAAGTGCCCTAAGTATCAGTAGGAATGAGCCCTGAGCACAGAGCCAAGAGTGAACTTTGAATACAGCTGGATGTGGTCCACCCCCAAAAAAATTTTATATATTGGTTGGAGGATATAGCTCAGTGGTAGCACATAGGCCTATGGATTTGGGAACCTAGATTTACTCCTCCAGGACTATAAGTAGAAAACCAAGGACATTATCCTAGACATACAAAATTCACAATTTTGCATAGGGAATAGTCATCTAAATTTCACTAAGCAATCTAGAAACTTAATGTATAAATATATTCCACAGACTATAATATCAGTTGAACTCTCCATCCTGAAGCCAAGGATGTGATATGACTTAAGTGGAAGGTCACATGTGGTTAGCAGCCCCAAGCCTCCTGGCACCTAACACCCTGTCCAAACTATACCAGTCAGCAAGGTGAAGTGTCCACAACTATGATAAAAATTAAAATTTAAAATGATTATATCTATGGGAAATTCATTCATAATTTCAACTTTATTTTCAAAGTATGACTCATCTCCCTTTCTTCTACCCTACTAAAAATTTTTCTTATGACATTAGAAATGTCTGATCCTATATATATTCCAAATTCCTATTTTTGCCAGCTATAAACATTCTCCAGAAAAATTCAGGTATCAATAAGGGACTCTGAGGAAAAAAGAGAACTGAAATTTCAAGAGTCAAGAATATATGGGGATGAATTAAAGGCACTGGTGAGCCTGTACCTCCTGTGACTATAAAACCATAGGTACTTTCTCTTCTTTGTCGGTTTCCTTTTCTCTCTGAGGTCAGTGCCATACAACACAAGTCAACCTAGTAGACTGCTACCTCCAACTGACCTGATTACAATTTCTTTTCTCAGTCTCATTATAAAGTAGGCTCCAAACACATAGCCTCCCTCCACCTCCATCTCTAAGGCCTGTATCTCTATATTTATGAGAAATAATCAAGAGAAATAAGTAGTAGACTTAGAGAGAGAGAAATAATCGCCTCTACATTGACTGAATGACTGTAGAGTTGCCAGAAAAATAAAAGATCCGTAGCTAATTTAAATTTCAGCAAGTAAATGTATGTCCCCAATATTTTAAGATACAGTTATATTCCCAGAAAAGTATTATCTGAAAATCAAATGTTATCATCCCTTTTATCTGAGAGAGATGATTGCTATCAAGGAGAACACAAGCACACAGGAGTAATAACAAAAATGTTTATCAGACACACATAAATGATGGCTCTTCTTTGGGACTGCTGTTCTCCAAGCTATCTCTCCTCAAAAACAAAATATCTTCTAGAAATAAAATGGAACTTCCCTAGAGCAGAGAAAAAATGCAGTGTTGAGACAAATAAGACTACAGAATAGAAAGGAATTCTACTGGAGTGTGCGAGATATGCTGACAAATTATTCTTTCCTTACCAACAGATATAAAATATTTGTATTGGAACATAGTACTATCTTATAAAGTAAAATGTAAATACTTTACATGATAGTGAATCATCATATAAAGTATATTTCTTATTGGAGTTAAAACTTAGATCAAACTTATATAAATGTTTCCTTGTGCCCCTAGAATAGACAGCTGTCATCGGGTAAGGAGTTAGAAAACTGGGATAGAGATATAGGTAGGATGTTAGCTATTCACCAAAGCAGCTCCTGCTCCCTAGTACACCTTTGACAGGAGTGGTTTGGAAGAATAAACAGTCTTTTGAAACAAAAACTACTCTTTTCTCTTCTTCCTTGATGAAATTATCAGCTTCTAGAGGTCTTGGAGATTCCAAGAGGTTCCAGGAGATTGTAGGAATGGTTCTTGTCTTTGGAATGCGGCAGAGTAATGTGTGCCACTCCAGTGGCATGGTTAAAAACTTATGAAATTGCTCCACAGTATCTCCCCTCTTTGTATGAAGGCTGAACATAGGCTATATTTCAAAGTCTTAAAGATATGGAATAATTTCTTGAACAATTTCTTGAAATAGGCTTGAATATTTATGTAGTGCAAAGCTCCCAACTACCTCAAAACAACCTGCACTGGCATATACAAGCAGCTGTATTTTATTGTGTTGAGTCATATTTGGGCTTATTTAGCACACTAGTCTGCTCACCACAATTTTATCTTTACTTAGACAGAATATAGATAGCTTATCATTGTAAAAATATACAAATCAGTACAAGCTGTTAAAAAACTGTCTCTTAGGGCCCGGAGAGATAGCACAGCGGCGTTTGCCTTGCAAGCAGCCGATCCAGGACCAAAGGTGGTTGGTTCAAATCCCGGTGTCCCATATGGTCCCCCGTGCCTGCCAGGAGCTATTTCTGAGCAGATAGCCAGGAGTGGCCCCTGAGCACTGCCGGGTGTGGCCCAAAAAACAAAAAACAAAAAACAAAAAAAAGAAAAAAAAACTGTCTCTTAAAATGTTAAACCAGTTACTTCAAGATGCTTTTCATTTTATTAGCATAATAATGGTATTTACATTTATTCATGGTTTTATTGTTATCTATGTTTTATAATCATAAATATATATATCTCAGTTTGATCTTTGAGATAGTTTCATACTTTTTGTGTGGATTATAAAGAAACTAAGAAAATGATGACTTATATGGCTACACATTCACTAACACCTAGAATTAAAACATTAATGCCAGAATATGGAAAATAACATTTTATTCTAGTGGTTTTCAAAATAATCTTATATAAGAACATAATTATGTGCAGTTTACCTCACCAACTGTTTTTACTAATGAGACTAGCTCAACAAATAATTTCTAAAATTATCTCAAATGTGTCCAATTAACCAAAGATGCTGCCTATCTTAAATTTCCATTACCTCTAAAATGATATCTCAGCACCCCTGGCTAACACTAATTCAGCTACCAGAGTTCTCACAGTGAAACAATGACAAATCACCTGCAATTTTTACAAGTCATCTAAAAAGTATATTTTAGGACTAGAGAGATAGTACCGTGGGTAGAGCACTTGCATTGTACTTGCCAATCCAGGCTTGATCTCTGCAAAATAATATATAGACCTCAGCACCACAAGGAGTAATCTGTGAGCACAGAGCCAGGAGAAAACCCAGAGTATCAACAGGTGCCCAAAATGGGTTTGTAATGTTTAAGTATATTTTAAAATGCAAGTTTCTGGATCTCTATGTTGAATCACTTTTAGTAAATTTGAAGTGAGGTAAGTTTTTTAATTTTAATAAATAAGTTCTTAATTTTAATAAGAATTTCTATTTATTTTCCTAAAATAAATAAATAAAATAAAAATGCTTTTTAAAAATTAACTTTAGTAAGAAAAGTGCATTGTTTTTACTATTTTAATATAAGTTATAGATCAACTATTAATTTAATTTGTATATGAAGTTATATAAATGACTAGGTAATACATTTGTAAAATAACAATTAAATCTATTTTTAAATTTCAAACTATTAATTAATTTGCCATTTTAATTAATAAAAATACTTAATGAATACCTGGTTAAAATTACAATTCTAGGGGCTGGAGCAGTGGTGCGGGGCATAAGGCATCTGCCTTGCACATGCTAGACTAGGACAGACTGTAGTTCGATCATCCGGATCCCATATGGTCCCCCAAGCCAGGAGCAATTTCTGAGTGCATAGCCAGGAATGCATAACCCCTGAGCATCACCGAGTGTGACCGAAAAACAATAAATAAATAAATAAATAAATAAATAAATAAATAAATAAAATTACAAATCTATATTAAAAGGCAAGATTCTGGCTCAATTTCTATACTGATTAAGTGGGTTTTAAAAAAAATAGGAGTAACATAAAAAGGTAATATTGCCAACTTATCATTAGAAATAAATAACTGATTTATAAATTGGAGTGATAGCACATTTTGCATGCAACTGTCCCAGGTTTAATCCCCAGCATCCCTTATGATCCCCTGTGCCTGCCAGGGGTAATTTCTGAGCACAAAACCAAGAGTAATCCTTGAGTGCCACCGACTGTGACCCAAAAACAAAAGCAAGCAAAAATACCTGATTTAACTGAATGGGGGAAATTGTTTTTAATTACTGGGAGAGTATAATTTTAAAAGTAGATTAAAGAAAATTTTATTTTCAAAATTATAGTTCCATATATATGAACCCCATTATAAAATTTTGCCCATTGGCTTACCTCCCAGATTAACTCACTATTTTAACTTAACTCACTATTTTTAGTGAAATTTGGAACATAGAACCTACATTTTTATTTCATACTTCTTTTCAGTCCACAGTGATGCATTTTGTAAATCAGTCCCCTTTCCTTTTTCACTCCTCATCTAAAAAATAGAGCTAACATTTGCCAACAAGCTTAAGATATTTTTTAAATACCATAATCATGTCTCTGCCAAAATTTGAGATTTTAAAAAATAAATCAGTGAATATGAATGCAAAATATAATTATCCTGAAAGTTTTCCCTGTTAGAGTACTGGTAGTTACATATTTTAAATATAAACACTGAAAAAATGTTCCATGATTAACATTAATAAATATTAATTGAGATGCCTTTAGGGTATTTTGCAATGTACTAGTCAGCAATCTTACATCAAATTTGAAATAGATTCACATTGTAAAGAAATATATAACCTAAATTAGAGTTTTAGGAATTGGAGCCTGGCCAGGTTATCCTCTGGGAAAAAAGAATTCATAAACAGGAAAAGCTGACTGGGTACATGGGAACTGGTACAAATCTCAACAGCTAAACAAAACCACTTTCTCAGATACCAGTCCTACAAACATCACTTTCAGATTTCTTCTATAAAAAGATAAAATCATAATCTAAAGAGACATAAAGAGAACTTCCTCTGAAGCCTGTAACTTTCTTCACTGAAGACTATGAACCACGTCATCTCTTTTACACATATTCTAAACCTGGTGCCCCAAAGCAAGTTCAATTTTAATTAAACCTCAAGATTCCCCCTTTTTATTTGGAATTCCAGGCTTGTATTATTGGCCTAAGAGTTCTTTAAAACAATTTTAGAGCTTTAATTAAAAAGGGAAATAGCGTGTTATTTATAACTGAGTTATTAAGCTAGCAGTTCTGTGTCAGATTTTCAAAATTTCATTATATTTTGATGCATCCTGAGATCTGTAAATTTACTTCACTCTTATGAACTTTTCTTCTTGTGTACAAATTTGAAATATGAATACTAACCTGGTTTTCTCAGGCTTCTTGGTGGAGAGTTTTATTTGTAAAGATCCTTTGAAAATACAGAAGGCTATAGAAAGGTTAGCTAATCATAAAGTATTTGTCAAAGCAAGACAAGAATAACTACTATCTCTCTTCATCTTTATATTCTACTGAACTTTAATTTCAGGCTACTAAAGAAGAAATAGTATGAATAGTGTATTTTTTTCCTTAAGAGAATTTTTAGCTAAATTTTGTAATGTCTTTTATATTCATGTTTCAAGTTCTCCTGGAATTGCTTTCCCCCCTCCCCTGCCGCCTTATATAGCCAAGATAATGAGGAATTAATAACTATCTGCTAATGAAAACATCTAAGGCTGGCAATATGCCCAACAAAGATGAGTCCAATCCATGAGTAATTGGCAAAATATACCTCTTTATAGAATTAGAAACTTAAAGTATTTTTATCAAATTTTATGTAAAAGGTATCTGTTTTATGTAACAGATATCTCTCCTAAGATATTTAAATTTGAAATAGGTTGAATACCTTAACATCTTCGGATTTTTTTCCTTCTCCACTTCCTTTTCTAAGAATAATTTATTTCCTTTCATTTTATAGGGTACAAGGTATTTCTGCATATTTTTATATGTGAAACTCAAGTACACAGGACAGTGTGTTACTTTAATGGGTTTACACACATGTATGAAATTATCTGTCTACAAAAGTGGTGAATGATTGTTCTCAGGATGAAATGATTAAAAAGAAATGTGAGTCTGACCAAGGACTGAGGCAGAAAGGAAATCTGTTTGGTGGTGACAGGAAAGGATACCAGGTAAGCAACCCCTGCCACCAAAAACTGAAGCATAAATGAGAATATGTTTGGTGGCTCCCCGAAAGCGTTGCCAGGTGCTCCATCAAAAAGGACTGAGACAGAAAGGGAAGTCTGTTTGGAAGCGCCTGGAAAATGTTGCCAAGTAAGCGACCCAACCACCATGGACTGAGGCAGAAAGAGAGTGTTTGTCTGCACCCAGGAAACATCACAAAGTAGGCGAACCCCACTATCAAGAACAGAGCCAGAGGAACATGGCCACTCAACTCTTCTCTATGATCACACCCTTCTAGTTAATGAACCCCAGTATGGCACATAGAAAACACCACATTGCAAACATGACAATGGGGAAACAACGCAAGCTTCCACCATGCTTAGAGAATGAAGATGGTAGCTCTAATGACTCTAATGACCCAAAAAGTACAATCCATCTATTTAACCTCTCAGATAAAGACTTTAGAGAAGAAATATGGAGGATGATCATAGAACTCATTTCATACTCAAAGAAAGTATGAAATGAACAAAACAAAAATGAGAATCAAGAGGAAATGAAAGTAGATAAAAAAGAGTGTTGAGTGTCTGAGACTTCGGCTGCTCAGAACCAGTTGGCTCTTTCCCTTAGTAATAGCTTTTACCTTCTACCTCAATTTCTCTTCCCCCACGTGGGGTGACTCCCACCCATCCAATGCTCATCCCTTCTTCCCTTCATTTGCTGGGGTTATAATTGCCTCTCACACCCTGGAGGGGTTATTTTGGGGGTGCTTGGAGATGGTGATGGCTGCCTTGAGGAGAATTTCCTTGTGCCACCATTCCTGGAAAAGGGGAGCAACATGAGAAGCCTAGTTTTCCAGCATCAGCATCTTGTGATTGGTGGTACTAGATATTCAGTTGTATGTCACTATACCAATGCATTGCCAATGGCGGTGCCAGCTCCCTGCAAGCATTGAAAGTTGGTGAGTGGACCCCACCTGGACCTGTCAGTGGCACTGGAACCAAGACAAGCATTACCCCAAAGAGCAGAGCCCCATCCACCTCCAGTGAAGCAAGCACGTCAACAGCTCTGTTCTGGTGCCATATGCTTCTCCTAGCTAATGAACCCCAGTACAGCATGTAGAAAACACCACACTATAAGCATGAAAGTGGGGAAACAACACAGGCCTCCACCATGCTTAGAGAATAAAGATGGAAGCTCAGAGGACCCAAAAATTACCAACCACCTATTTAGTCTCTCACATAAAGACTTTAGAGAAGAAATAGGGGGATGTTTATAGAACTCAAAGAAAGCATGTAACTGAATGAACCACAAATAAGAATCAAGAGGATATGAAAGTAGAGATGAGAAATTCCAAACTGAAATAACAGGACTGAAAAACTTAGCAGGCAAATGAAAACCTCACTGGAGAGTCTCACAAAGAGAGTAACAGCTTCTAAAAGATGAGATGTAGAACAACTCCGAACTACAGAAGAGATTGCAAAATAACCTTAAAACAAACATTCAGACCATGGAAAAATCCTCAAAGAATGTGAACAGATGAAAATAAAAGTTTTAATAAACTAAACATAAACAACATAAGAATCACTGGATTCCAGACCCAGGAAGAAAATCCCCATGAAGTATCAACAGTCAAGGACATCATTGTAGAGTAACTCCCAGAGCTCTACAGTGCATGCAACCAAATTCTCATGCCCAAAAAGATACCCAAAGAAAAGCATCCCTAGACACATCCTAGTCACAATGACAAACTCCAAATATAGGGAAAGAATACGGAAAGCACAAGATCAAAATGGAAATTACATTCAAAGGCACATCCCAAATATATACAACAGATTTGTCACAAGAAATCCTCAAGGCCATAAGTAGTAGGATATAATAAAAAAAAAATCAGCAAAGCACTGCATCACCAAGTGTACTTCATCCTACCAGACTTACAGTCAGATTTGAAATAAGGATACATGGCTTCATGGATAAACAATACCTTAGAAACTTTACAGACTCAAAACCAGCTTTAAAGGATGGACTGACTGAAAGATCTACTTTATGATGAGACAGACCAACAGACACACCAAACTCCTACTAAAAGATAACATTAAATCCATGACAATCTCTCTCTATCTATCTCTCTCTCGACATCAATTAAGTTAAGTGACAAACCAGTTAAGTGGCACAGAAAAGCAAAATGGATCAAAAAGCTGTATCCAATGTTTTGCTGCCTACAAGAAACACATATGAAAAGTCAAGCAAACACAGACACAAACTCAAAGATTGGAGAAGAATCATTCAAGCAAACAACTCCCTTAAAAAGGCTGAAGTATCCTAAGACTTGGGCAAATACCAAGATCTCAAGAGAGAGGTCTGAATCTATCATCCACAGCTGAGCAGAAAGTTTCCTGGCACCGTAAAAAAAGTCCTTGGGGTGTGAAAAGGAGCGTGTATGGAGCCTGTAGTTATTCCCATGAAAGTATGTTTCAAGGGTGGAGTAACCTGTGTCTTTTAGGCCAAGACAATTCCCTTTCTAATTTCCCCAATTTAGTGTCTATGCAAAAATCAAACCAAAACAAAAGAAAAAAATAAGAAAGCCTTGCCACACCAGCCCTCCTTCCTTTTTTCTTTTCATTTCTTTTTATTTTTTCTTCTTTCATTCCTGTGGTTATTGTTTGGCTATTGTATTTGTTGCTGTGGTGCCTTTTTGTAGTTGCTAGGTTTGCTCTAGTTGCTAATTTTTTGTGTGATTTTTGTTTCTTTTTTTTGTTTTGTCTGTATTGTTTTTGTTCTAGGTTTTTGTTTTTTATATTTTTTGTTGTTTGTTTTTTGGTTTTTTGTTATGTTCTTATTTTTTCCCTTTCTTCTTTTTAAATTGATATATAACCTCTAGAAGGACTCTCCCCAGTTTTATTTGTTTGTTGTTGTTTTTTTTTCTTCAATCCGGACCACATAACTTGAATCATCTTGTTCTGCCTCATAAATAGAGGGGAAAGAAAAATAGTACCAGACCAAACAGTCATAAGAACAATGAGTATAAATAAAAAAGGATCAGACTTAAATACCAAACCCAAAGTCAACAACAACAGAATAGACAGACAATCTTCAACAAGTTATACACAGAGGGTAACAGTTACCCTAGCAGTCTAGAGGGCAAAGGAGAAGGATGCTGGGAACTGGAGTGGAGAGAGAACAACACTGGTGAATACCCCTGATTCAATGCCACTATATTCTGCAAATATTACTGTGGAAGATTTGTAATTCATGTTGATCACAATAAAAATTATTTATATAAAAAAGACTGAAGTGTCCATACCAATATTAGAAGACAGACTTTAGACTTATAAAAGTTTAATTCCTTGACTTTTTTTGCTAGAGTTCAAAGTTATCTAGATATCTTATGCAAGTATTTATTAAGTATTTTTTAAATATTTTCAGCTAGTTCAAACTTTACCTTTTCATTTTCTTAAGTGTCTCTGAAAAGAAAATATTTTAACCAGAGTCTAATTTATTTTTATTTTATATCAAACTTTCATGGTTTTATCATCTTTTATTCCTACACTTAATAAGTTACAGGAAAAGGAAAATATTTTATTTTACTATTTTATTTCCTATGTTTCCTTGTTTCCTATCATACAAGACACTCTATAGCTACTATTTAAACCATACATTAATTTTAATGTTAAAAGTATGTCTATACAACTAAGTATTCTGTATTAACTTAATAATATTATCTTATACACAATATATTAAGTTACTGTATTTTCTACTGTGTGGTTCTACTCTTCCTCTCTATGTCCCTATGTACTATTTACAGATTATTACAAAAAAATTTATCCAACCCTCAAGCTTGTCATTTAAATTGGTGAGGAGGGGCCGGAGAGATAGCATGGAGGTAAGGCGTTTGCCTTTCATGCAGAGGTAATCGGTTCGAATCCCGGTGTCCCATATGGTCCCCTGTGCCTGCCAGGAGCAATTTCTGAGCCTGGAGCCAGGAATAACCCCTGAGCACTGCTGGGTGTGACCCCCCCCCCCAAAAAAATAAAATAAAATAAAATAAATTGGTGAGGAAAAGCTGCTGAAACACACAAGCTAGATAAATAAAACAGAAGCACCATCTGATATGGCCATGATGACTACATGAAAGAAAGTAATTTAAAATTTACTACTAACATAAGACCTCAGTAGCAATAATTCCTAAAGTAAAATTGACAAGGACATTACTAACAATTCAGAAAATTTCAAATTGGCAGACTATTAGAGACTTGATTTTAGGTGTTTTTAATAAAGATGATAGAGATGGCCAGTAATAGCTGGAAATCAAAATCTGGAACTTGGAAAATGGTTGAGAGTATGTCTGTAAAGAGAGTTAAGGATAAAAAGCTGAAGCCTTAGCCTAAAGTAAAGACAAATTGGAGACTATTAAAGACAAGCAGGGGTTAAAAATTATTTTAAGTGGTCAGGTGTTTGTTTTTTTTTAATCCCCTCCCCCAACTCTGGTTGTGTGTTTTGTACACTCTTATGGTGGAGAGGTGAGGTAATTATGTGCACCATAACCTTGTTAACACTGTTGTAAACATGAAACTAAAATTATGATAATTTTTAAAATAAATTTTATCAAGGGATGGGGTAGAGTTAGAAGGGGTCCTGAAACATTGGAGGAAATCTGACACTCTGGTAATGGGTGTTAAACTAGAACACTGTATGTCTGAAATTGTATTATTAACAGTATTGAAGATTTTTATATGTGAGTTAAAAAGAAAGAAAACTAATACTCCAAAAAAATATTTGTGGACACTACTGTTGCAGGGAGAGATAAGGAGAGTCAGATAAGCTGTTCTGGAAAAAAAATATTACCTGAAACCCAAACTTGCCCAGAGTCATGAAAGTCTTTGAAATATAAGATCTTAAAGGGCTGCAGAGATAGTACAGTAGGTAAGACATTTGCTTCACACACAGCCAGCTTGATCTCTGCATCCTGTATGGTTCCTCAAGCCTGCCAAGAGTGATCTCTGAACAGCACAGGGCCAAGAGTAAGTCCTGGGTACAGTTGAATATGCTTCCCAAATATATATCTTAAGATAGACTATTCCAGGGCCTGGAGAGATAGCACAGCTGTGTTTGCCTTGCAAGCAGCCGATCCAGGACCAAAGGTGGTAGGTTTTAATCCCGGTGTCCCATATGGTCCCCCGTGCCTGCCAGGAGCTATTTCTGAGCAGACAGCCAGGAGTAACCCCTGAGCACCACCGGGTGTGGCCCAAAAACCAAAAAAAAAAAAAAAAAAAAAAAGGTAGACTATTCCACATGTTTAAATATGGGACACATTATGTGTTGAATATTTTTATTCATCAAACTATAATGTTTTAGAGTTGCATATCTTATTATAGTCTTCCTTTTTAAAAATACAGAGTGAGAGAGGAAAAAGAAAAAAGAAGTTATAAAAGCAGAGAATTTCAAGGGGGGCATTAAAGAATGCCAAAACTGTAGCAATATCAAGGATAATAACTTAAAAATCCTTTCAAGAAAAGAAAAAGGGGAGCATACTAAGCCTTTGGTTATTGTATTAATGACTTTATTGGTGATACAATAATTTTCACAAATATAACTGCTAATGAACTCTTTGTCCTTTTTCTATTTTTTAATTCTCTATTCTCTTTCTATTTTTTTAATAACTTTGCTTTCTGTCATCCTGAAACAAATGTATTATGGTCAGTTATGTCAATTATTTGATACATTTTCTTTAAATAAATTTTTAAAAAATCCTTTCAAGAACCCAGGAATAGCTCAGTGGTAAACAGGCTGCCTTACAAGCGAAAGGCATGGAATTCAAGTCTCGGCACAGTGCTATGTATCAGTTAATCTTGGTGGCATTACCATTTGTGATCTGTAGTGCCACTACAAAATGTTTGATCTCCAGTACTTCACAACCAAATGTATACAAATAGCATAAAGTGTGTGACCACCAGAATTAAGTATGTGTGCATACTTACAACAAAGCATTTTACAGTAAGCACTATGTGTATATATAAATACACATATACACATATAATATATATATATACATACAAACAGACCAAATGTGAAACTCTAGTCATAGCAACAGCAACAAAAGGAAGTGATGAAGGGGAAAACAAATAAGTTTGAATCCTGGGGCCGGAAAGATAGCATGGAGGTAAGGCGTTTGCCTTGCATGCAAAAGGATGGTGGTTTGAATCCCGGCATCCCATATGGTCCCCTGAGCCTGCCAGGAGTGATTTCTGAGTACAGAGCCAGAAATAACTCCTGAGTTATTTGGGTGTGACCCAAAAACTGAAAAAACAAGTGAGTTTGAATCCTAACAGGTCAGTAAATGAAGTGGGACATATATTTTAAGGCTCATCCACAATTGAAAATTATAGTAAAATAAGTATTTGGTTTATAATTTGAAGGATTCAATAATATTTTTGAAATTATGCAGGCCTGGCATCAAAAAGGTAGACTAGATGGGAAAGAAAGTGATCCGGAAGTTAGTCAATCAGTGCAGGGACCTTACAAAAAAGCATTTATCAGAAAATACAATCACTATTTTTATGAAACTCCTACTATTGCTTATAAAATACACAACAGCCCTTGAAGTCTGAAAATATTTTTGAACATGCTTCACTTTGTGGACTTGGAAACAGTGCCCTAGAGAGGTTTCAAGGAAAGAGAGCCAAAAAGAAAAAAGAAAGAAAAGAAAAGCATTGCATAGGAAGCCAAATGTAATCTTTCTTTGATGGAACTCACAGGGTGATCTCTGAATTTACAGTGAGGGACTTCTAATTGATAGAGCTTTGATAGCACAAAAGGTCACCATGGATTACTCAGTCCTGCTTTGCAACATACTGTGCTCTTCACAAACATTAGCAATTAACTGCAGTAAATAATAGCATGAATCACCCCTTTTAAAAACAGGACAGAGAATCCTAAAGTCCCTTACCTGCAGTAAACAGCACTAGGAACTGGTCTTTATTGTAAACACTTTCCACACTACAGTTAAATTCACCTCTGAAGCCCGTTTGATTTTTTCCCATATTTATATGGGGCCTAAATCTACATCCTTACACATACACATTAGACCATGTTTCTTAATAAAATTGCTGTATCACAAGTGATATTTTTGTAAAACTTTAATTAAATTATTAACCAAGAATCCTTTATTGTCATAATGATTTATTATTTTAATTCGGTCCAACTGGCAAGAAGGAATTAGGTACCATTTTGTTCTAACATGTCTCATTCCAATTCCAATTTTGTTTGCAATAAATGTGTTACAGTTCTTCCATTGGCAGTCAAGGAAACTTCATACAAAAGCAGCTTTTACTTGGAGTTATAACAGAGCCAAGTAATACATATGCTATTTGACAGTTTGGAATATCTGTTTTCCAGCATTCATCTGGAGCTGTTATTGGAATTAAAATTATTAATTATTTCTTAAAATTATTTCTTTACAGTTTTAAAGGCCCAAGACATATTAATTTGTCCTTATGGAAGGTATAATGTGTTCATGTAAAAGAAAAACAAGTGTTACATAAAACATGACTAAACTGTCAACCATCTTCTCCTTAACTTTCTATTAGCTAAATATATTTAACTCCTTCTCTATTGAAAATGGCAACCTGTACAAAACAAAACCTCTTTGTGATTTGCTTTTTACTTGGTGATATTCACATCCTTCCTATCACAATAAGCAATTTCATTTTTTATCTAAAATTAAATTGAAACTTTTACTTTCACATAAAAGTAAACAAAAATGGTCTGATAATAGTAGGGAACTTTGTATAAACTGCTACATTTAAAGAAACTTGATTGAATGCCACATTTCATTAGGCTTGTTTAAAATCAGACAGCCTCTCCTACAAGAAGCCAATCTTTATCTTTATTTAAACTCAGAGTGTGTGGCTTGTCTGTCACTATGAAAGACTTTGCCTTCTTTGTATGGGGGCAGAATTTAAAGTTGAGGAGCAGAGTGAGACTATTTAACCCAGCCAGGTCAATCCAATTTACAAACATTACTATTCAACAGTCCTTTTTCCAGTCTATTGTGGGATTTTAAAATTATTTTACCATAGAAACAAGAACCTGGTTAGCTTTAAGGAAAGGTCATTAACACATCATATAGTTGTGCTGATAGCTTAATAGGACCAAAATGCACCTGTACAAAATAAGGTTCTAAAACTACGCACAATGCTTCTTTGACAAACTTGTGGATTGTTTTCTTGCCTATGACATAGCTTCCCAGTAACACCCACTTCAATTCCTCTCACAGACTTGCCATACTGTTGGGCAATAGGTTTTAACTTCCTTGTGTTGGCCACTGTCATTTGGAGCCAGTGTTACATCATAGTAGAAATTCCCTCGGGCCCGGAGAGATAGCACAGCGGTGTTTGCCTTGCAAGCAGCCGATCCAGGACCTAAGGTGGTTGGTGTCCCATATGGTCCCCCATGCCTGCCAGGAGCCATTTCTGAGCAGACAGCCAGGAGTAACCCCTGAGCACCGCCGGGTGTGGCCCAAAAGCCAAAAAAAAAAAAAAAAAAAAAAAAGAAATTCCCTCAGCTTAGATGCCCAACAACAGATGAGTGAATCATGAAGATGTGGTACATATACACAATGGAATACTATATAGCAGTAAGAAATTATACAGTCATGCAGTTTGCAGCAACAAGGATAGAATTAGAAAATATTATGTTAAATGAAGTATGCCAGAAGAAAGATAAACACAGTATGATATCACTTATATGTGGTATGGTATTTAGAATAACTCCATGAAGAAACACAATAGTCTAAATTATAACTTCTACTATGACCTAAAACTTATGGCCATAGAAACCACTGAAATAAGCAACTGCACACAATAGACTTTTGTTACAGGTTCCACTCATTGAGTATGTTTTTGCAAATTAATATTATTGTTTTTTAATTTTCTTCCTTTTTCCCCTTTTCTCCTTTTTTCTTCTTTTTCAATTCAAGCTGTGTTGCTATCATATCATAATGCCCATACTGTCAGTCTCCTTTCAGGAAAGAAACCTCAATGCACAAGATATGGTAGATGATACTACATAAGGTAGACTCCTCTTATAGTGCTCATTACCATATTGTTTAGTACTCTAGATGTGAAAAATATGTTTATCATAAATGCTCCATGCACAATCTAACCCTGAAAACTTCATTTAGAAAAGTTCTCCCTTGCCATAGATGAAGAGCCTAGAAATTGGAAAATCTTTCCGCTCTGATATGCCTGCCAATTTATTTTTTATTATTTTAATCTATTTATTAGTTTTTAATTCTATTATTTTTATGTGCTCTGACCCATGCTATAAGGGTCAGGCCTCATATACAATCTATTAATAGATTTCTAATGTCTGTATATAAATGGATGAATGTGTATGCAGTGAATTCCTGTTTGCCTAATCTATATTGTAAACAATCCATGCCTAAATTGTATATAACCCGTTATATATTATCCCTCCTCCCCCCCATTCAAAACTCCTCTCACCCACTAATCCTTATTCATGATCTCTCCCTACTTAACTCTCTTTACCCCAGTTTTTAACCCTCGATTATAACTCTGATATTTGAATTCTTCTGCATATGTTGCTACTATAAATAATACAGCATAAAAATGGGTGGGCAAATATATTTTATGGTCCTGATTCCAATTATTCTGAATATATCCAAAATTAGAATTATCTAAGAATGTTGTAATTCTATTATTTAATACACTGTTATAATAATTCCCATAGTGACTATACCATTTCATGTATGATTTCTCCTGCTCTTCACCAACACTGATCATTTTCTGGGTTGGGATTTTTGTGTTCTGTTCTGTTGTTGTCTATTTGAAGAGGTATTATTGGAATGATACCCAGGATCTTGTACATAGAAGGCACATGATCTCCCACTTGAGTCATATCTCATATCTCAGCTCCCCATTTTCTATTTATTTATATTTAGACTCCACACAGCTCCAGTCGGGTCATGTGGTATGGGGGGGAGTGACTTTCTGTGTGGTGCTTCAGAGTCGAGATAGCATCCTCTATCTGTCTGCTGCCCTCAGAAGAAGGTGTTCACTATCCAGAATTAGCAAACAATCAGTGGATTCAAAAACTATATATCATGGTGGATGTTACTTCACATCTAAATCAGCCTAATCATAAACTACAGGGGAAAGGAAACACAAATTTTTTCGATGTTAGAAGTTATTTCGTTTGAAAACAAATTATCTGTTTTTGCTCAAGATTTTGACAGAGAAACTTTGATTCACTTTCCAAGCCTGTTGAAACATCACCAAGAAAATAATTCTGATAGTGACATTACCTATTTTAAAACAGCACTTTTTTTTTGTTTTGTTTTATTTTTTTTTAATTTTTATTTTGATCATAGTGGTTTACATAGTGTTGACAATAATATTTTAGGTACATATTTACACAAAATCAGGGGGGATTCCCATCACCAAATTGTCCTCCCTACACCTCCGTTTCTGTCCTACCTCCCATTTCCTCTTCCCTCACCCCAGGTCGGCTAGAATATGTGGTCCCCTCTGTATCTAACCCACAACTTAGTAGTCTTGCACCTGTTTGGTCTTGATGCCTTCCTTAGTTCCCCCTCTAACTGGAGGCAGGACTAGCTAGTTCAAGTTGCGTGGTTTTGTTTGAAAAAGAGAAAAGTAATAAACTGGGGTAAGGGTCTAATACCCCGAAACTGGGCGGAATCCTTCTAGAGGCTCTCATCAACGATTTGAGAGATGGAGAAAAAGAAGGTGAAATACTCCACCAGTACCAAAAGAAGTGTCAAATATCCAGTGAGGGCTCGAGCTATATCGATAAGCACCACAAAAAAAAAAAAAAAAAAAAACAGGCAAACCAACAAACAACAAAAAGCAAAACAAACAAAAAACAAACAAAAACAAACAAAAAAACACGCCGTGGTCTTGAAATGAGAAACATGGCATAGCACATAACGAAAGAAAAGAAAGGACGAGAAAATATAAGTATGATTGGGGACAATTTCAATACTCATTCCCAAACAGAGAAATCGACCAAAATAGATAGGTGAATAAAAATAATAATAACAATAATAAATGGAGGTAAAAAAAATATATAGATAATAACCAAGGTTTTGTGCTTTTTGTATTTTTATTTTTTCCCTCCTGCCCTGGCACAGTAAATATTGGGGTCATTCGAAAAGGAATTCACTTGGCCTAAGAGATATGGGGTTTCTCCGTCCTTGGAGCATACTGTCATGGGATCAACACTAGACTTTGCTCAGGAACCTTTACTCTCCCGGTGGTGTTTTTTTTTTTTTTGTTTTTGTTTTTGTTTTTTTTTTTTGGTGTGTGGAAGACTTCTGTTCTGTGTTTAGAGGTCTCAGTATCTGCACAGATCCTGAGGTGGGACTTATGATGAAGTCAGTCTTTGTGGTTCTAGAGGTTCTGTTACCTCCGTGTCATTTTAATCCATCTTCTGTGGTTGGTGATCTTGGTCTTTGCACTGATCCTAGGGTGGCACCTAGGATAGCGTCTTTCTTTGTGCTTCCAAAAGCCCCGTTCCGTTACAATTTTCTCTGCCGGACCTTTGGGACTGGGGATCCTGATTATTGTGCAGGTCATAGTTCAAACCCTAAACTAGGGCTTTTTTTTTTTTTTTTTTTTTTTTTTTGGTCCCAAGATGTATACCGTCTGGTCGTAGTTCTAGCAGCCAGTCACCTATAAATCACGATCTCGGCTTTTGGACCTACCAAAGGGTGCCAAGACTTCTGGTTTTGTCTTGTCGTTAGCTGGTAAGGTAGGTTAATCTGCTCTAAGGTCAGGATGTTCGCATTTTCCTCATTGTCAGGATATCATGTTAGAGTTGGCCCTTGTTGTTGACCCCGCAGTATTAAGGCTGTCCCGGCTGGGATTTGTTTCTTGCCGCTGTTGTGAAGAACTGTGCTGTTTCTATGTCTGGGATCCAGGGTTCAAGGCTGGATGAATGGTATCTAATCACCTGAGGTCTAAGTTGATTCCACATGACATATTTTCAAGGTAGGAGATATCCCTGTATTGTAAACAACTATGAGTTCCCATCTCTAGTAGATAAGAGCTCTTTTTTTTTTTATATATATGTAAGATTTCCCCTTTATTTGGTGTGCCTTTGCAGGGGGAAGTGGTGCTACATTATAATGTTGGTGTATTTGTGGGTGGACAGAAGGGATAACAGAAACAGGTCACATACCCAAAAGCGCGGGAAAAAAAAAAAGGAAATAAAAATGTATGCACTCACAAATGTATATGTAGGACAAACATTTAAAAAATAAATTAATTAATTAAAAAAAATTAAAAAAAATTTAAGGTGAGTTAGTGAGGTTTTTAAAGGACCAAAGTGGTGCAAAAGACTACCTTACATTTGGGGGAGAGCAGGTAAAGAGGCGGTGTATTACCAGTCTTATGCCTATGTTGGAGGTACAGTTTTTCCCATTGTCTTTTGGGTTTTTCTTGTGGTGTGTGGGTTCCCAGGCATCTTCCTATCACACCCCCTGACCTTCTTCAGATTGGTAAAAATTTGCGGCAGGGAGGTCTTGGAAGAGTTCTTGCGTTGGGGATACTTTTGGACCAAGGTCCGGTTTCAAGAAACAGTCCACATTAGGGGGAGTTGGTAGGGAAGGCCGCACAGCATGAGTCCGCAGGGAGTTGGCTGTCTTTTCTTGCAGGAGACGAGGTGTGGGTTTGACTGGGTGTCCCCTCGCCTGGGTGCTGGGTACTGTTTCGTTGGGTAGGAGGTTGGTCTTGATGCCTAATAGATTAAGGACTGAGGGTGAAGAGTTTTAATATGGTGGGAGATCTGGATGGAATTGAGGGGTGAAGGGATAGTTGGATTTCCAGAGGGGAGACAGGGGAAGGTATATGGGAGGGGTATGCAGGGAGAGAAAAGAGAAAATACCTTAGAAAGAAAAGGAGAAGAGAAGGGGGAAAAAGTAAAGAGAAGAATAGAATTAAAAAAAAAAGAAAAGAAAAGTAGTGAGAAGAGAGGAGAGAATAGCAAGGGAATGCTGATTAGGTTGAATGTGTTCGAAGAATAGAGCCTGTAGTTTAAGTCTGTGTGGCTTCCCAGAGGGGACCCCAATATCGGGGGCCCTATCCTACACTGGCCAGCAGTGAGGAAACCTGTGGAGAGCCACACAACGTGATAGGGTTCGTGCTCTTCTGAGTACCTGTGGAGGCAAAAGTTAGTAATGACTCATGAGATCAAAAGAGAAATCAAGAGCAGCTTTATTTCAGGCAGGATGTGATTATATACTTTTCAGCGATGGGGAAGCGGGGGGTAGGGAAAGGCATGGCTATCACCAATCATATTTCGCCAGATTAGTCTTTTGCTCACAGCCCTCAGTAGAGCCGGGTGAAGTTAGTGGGGCTGAGTGAAAAAACCACAAATCACGGATGTCACATACACATTTTCAGATGACAGTTACAGATTACCAGAGACCAACAGTTAAATTCTTAAGTAACATGTTGTTCTTTATGCTACTGATGTAAAAGGTTTTGTTACTGGTACTCATAAACCTGTATGACACTATTTCCTTTTTCATGGCCATGATTTCTTGATCACAGTGAGAACTGGCAAGAACTGTTTGTCCCTGACATATTTTTTTTTAGAGCTGCGTATATCCTGTTGGCCTGTCCTTTGCAGACTTTCTGGTTTCGGTTCCCATTCTTCACAATCAGGCAGGCATGAAGGCAAGCAGGCAATGCATAGCAACACTGGGGGAGTTCTACTCTCCCGGCTCCTCACATCTCCCCCTTTTTTTTTTGCTAAGCAAGAAAGATGAGCTGCCCTCGTGATGCTCAGCGCCTGTAGGGACAGCATTCCTTGAGGCTTCTCCAAGCTTTAGCACAGCGAGAGCCTAGCGAAGGACGCTTCTTGCTTAGTTTCTCAAAGACTTCAAACTGTAGCAAGGCAGGAGGTGGGGAGGGAGCCTCTTCAGTTGCAAGTTGTTGATACAAAACGGTGGGATGCTTCTTTGTAGCCTCATCAATCTGCGATTTCACGAAGCTGGTGATGCGGCGGAAGGCCCACGGACCAAAGGATAATAGCAGCATAAGGCCGAGAAAGGGTCCCAGAAAAGCTGGGAGTAAAGTAGTCAACCATGGGGTTGTAGAAAACCAGTTCTTATACCAGCTCTCACTCTGATCAAGCTCCCTACGTCTCTCCTCAAGACTTTCCTCAACTCTTTTAATGCTATCTCTAACCAGACCAGTTTCATCCTTAAATATACAGCATTCCTCTTTTAAGGCGGCGCACATCCCCCCTTCTTTTAGAAAGGCAAGGTTAAGCCCACGGCGGTTTTGAAGGACCATTTCTGCAAGAGAGTTAACAGTGTTAGTGAGGTGCGAGAGACCTTTTTTGAGTTCAGCAATGTCAGCATCAACGGCACGTTGTAAGTTTTCGAGGTGGGCAAATTGGCCGCGTGTTTCAACGAGGGAGGCGATGCCAGTACCCGCACCAGTGGCGCCAACAGCGAGGAGGATGCCAACCGTGAGGGCAGAGATGGGCTCACGGCGGTGGCGGCTGAAGCCAGGACCAGGGAGACGGCTGAGAAGGAGGTCCTCAGTGCGATGCACGGAGAGGCGGGGGAGAAGGAGAATAAGAACACAATAATCAGTGGAGGCATGGAAAGGACCCTCGATAATATGGGGAGTGAGGCCAGAGGCACAAGCAAAATAGGTGCCGTTGGGGGCAACAAGGTAACGGGGGGGGTCAGTGGTTTTAAGTGGGGGGTAGACAAGGTGAGAGGAGTTGCAAGTGTCACGAAGTTGGGGTGGCAGACGGGTACCATTGGGGTGGATACAGAGTCCGGAACCAACCACTTGGGCAACTGTGATGGCATGGGCGTTATCGAGCCCCCAAGGCAGCATATGTTCATCAGTGGTGGACCAGAGTTGGTCAGTGACGGCGACACCCTCATAAAAGGGAGGTTGGGGGGAAAAACAAATCCAACAATGGGTAAAGGCAGGGTCAGGAATGGCCATGGCAGAGGCATTCATAAGAGTAAGTAGGCGGGCAGAATCAGAGGGAATGCTGGGGGGAAGAGTAAGCTGAAGGGAAGGAGGGGTAGGGGTGGTGGGGGAAACTAAAGCAAAGGAGGAACTACTTTGAAAAGAAGGGGGGGGCAGAATGGGTGCTTGGGCAATATTAGGGCCAAGAGGGACAGGGCCGGAAGAGTGGGGAAGTTCCTTACGGAGTTGGATGGAGAAAAGGAGGCCGGGATCAGTACCGGAAGTATAGAGGCGAAGGCCCCAGCGATGGGGGGAATGCCAGCGATGCTCACTGCGGCCAGCAGTGGTAAAGGAAATGACAAGGGGGTTACACCAATAACCATAAGGACAGAGGTTGGGGGAGGGTGCTTTTAAAACGGTGATGTAGTCCCAAGTGGATGAGGGGTACCAGGAAACGTCGCCGGATGTTTCGCAGTTCCATGCTTTGCAGAAGAAATGAGAAGAGTCGCCGCAAGTGAAGGAGAGATCACGAGGGCGATGGTCGCCGGGGCAGACGTAGAGGGGTTCTGATCGGAGATTTTCACGGGCGGCGCGATTGCCACAGCCAAATTGGGCTTGGTTGGCAGAATCGATGGGGTAATCTTGGGGTAAGAAATGTGAGGGGGTGCCCCAGACCGAGTTAGCTCCAAGAGCGAGGGCACAGAGGTCAACGAAAAGGGGTTCCCAGGAGGGAGAGGTGGAGAGGATGCTGGAGGCATTGGCGACGTCACCGGCTTCATTAAAAATGAGCCAAGTATAGTTAAAGAGTGTATAGGGCGAAGGCGGGGCGGCACAAAAGGAATCAGGGAGAAGTGGAAGGAGGGCTAAAAGGAGGGGCAAGGGGATCCAAAGCAGAGGCATGTTGCGTGATGTCCGGAGATGTAGAAGAGCAGGATGCAGCAGGGACTGTAGAATCCGAGGAGCAGGATGGAGCAGAATCTGTGGAGAGAGCAGATAAAGGGGCCTCAGGGGCCGAGTCCCTGGGCGGGGTAAACGGCTTGATGAGGTGTTCAGGAAGCCATCTGGTTTCCTCAGTTTCGGGGTTATGCACACAGGCATGTCCTTTTCCCCAGATAAGTACAGGATGTGGTCCGAGCCAGGCACCGGTACGCACATCTTTCCAAAGAACTGTTGCAAAAGAGGAGGCTGTGGCCGGATGCCAGAGCCTGTCAGCTGCTGATTTTCCGTCAGCGTCGAGGGTGAGGAAGTTGAGGACAAAAAGGGCATGGTTAAGAAGTAACCGAGGGGTAACTTTATGGCCTTGAAAAAGAAGATCCTTGGATGAGAGTTTATATAACATGTTTTTGAGGGTGGAATGAGCTCTTTCAATAATACCCTGGCCCTGGGGATTGAAGGGGATGCCGAATTTATGAAGAATGCCAAACTTGGCTAGAAAGGATTTAAGTGCTGAAGAAACATATGCAGGGCCATTGTCTGATTTGATGGTTTTGGGGGTACCAATAACAGAAAAACAGTGAGAGAAATGGGAAATAACGTCTTTGGCAGCCTCACCAGTATGGAGGGAGGCAAGCAGAAATCCACTAAAAGTGTCTATGGTGACATGTATAAATTTAAGGGATCCAAATGAAGGGAAGTGAGTGACATCGGTTTGCCATAGGGCACCGGGAGTGAGTCCGCGGGGGTTAACTCCCGTGTGAGGTTCAGGGAGGAGTGAAACACATTGCGAGCACTGTTTAACAATAGTTCTGGCCTGCTCTCGGGTGATGGAAAATTTTAGGCGCAGAGTTTGAGCATTAAGATGGTGAAGAGAGTGAGCCTGCTGGGCTCTTTCATAAGGAGAGAGGACAAAGGAGGCCATAATAGTGACGGTGGAGGGTCTAGTGCTTGCGTCGACGCAAGCGTTACCTAGTGCCAGGGGGCCTGGCAGGGAGGAATGGGCTCGAATATGCCCAATGAAAAAGGGGGAAGATCGGGCAAGAATAAGTTGCTGAATTTGGGCGAAAAGTTGAAAAGCGGTAGTAGTAGGTTTGATAAAAGGAACAGTTTCTAAAAGGGGAACAGAGTGAGCGATGTAGGCACTATCTGTGTAAAGATTAAAAGGGGAAGAAACTAGAGTAAAGGCTTGTAAAACAGCATAAAGTTCAACATGTTGAGCTGAGGAAAAAGTAGAGGGAAAGGTGGAGAGAGAGCCATTGACAGAGATGGCTGCGGTACCTGAGGAACTGCCGTCTGTGAAGACAAGGGTTGCATCTGGGATGGGGGAGTGCTTAGAGAGAGATGGGAAGACAACAGGGTGGCGATTGAGGAACTGAATGAGCTTGTCAGAAGGGTAGTGAGAGAGAATGTTTCCGGTATAATTAGAGAGAAAAAGGGCCCAATCCACAGAGTTTTGCTGTAAATAGGAGAGATTTTGCGGTGAGTAAGGTAAAGTAATGGAGTGTGGATGAAGACCAAAGAGTTTAACAGAAAGTGTGAGGCCATGTTGTAGGAGAGAAATGGCCAGATCAGGATAGGTGGCTAGGACCTTAGAGGGGGTAGAGGGAAGATGAATCCAGAAGAGTGGTGCAGTTTGATAGAAAACGCCGGTAGGTGCAAAGGTAGTGGCAAGGATAATGAGTTGAAGGGGTTGATCAGGGTTGTAGTAGGAGAGAGACTGTGTCTGGATGGCCCTTTCAACAAGTGTGAGAGCCTGTTTTGCTGCTGGGGTGAGGCTACGAGGGGAAGTAGGGTCAGAGTCTCCTTGGAGGAGATCAGTGAGTGGTTTGAGGTCCCCGGTGGAAAGCTTAAGATAGGGACGGAGCCAGGTAATATCTCCTAACAACTGTTGAAAGTCATGGTAGGTTTTTAGATGTGAGGTACGAAGCTGAAGCTTTTGAGTACGGACAGAGGAAGGGAGGAGCTCAAAACCTAAGAAAAGATGGGGAGGATGAAGTTGAATTTTATTTTTGGAGATGGAGAAGCCATGGGCCTGAAGGGAGGCAACAAGATGTTGAGCCGCTTTAAGAAGTGCAGCTTCATCGGGGCCTAGAAGGAGGATGTCATCCATGTAATGATAGAAGGTGATAGAGGGATATAAGGAACGAAAAGGATTAATATAGGAGGCAACATAAACCTGGCAGAGTGTTGGACTGTTAGCCATTCCTTGAGGAAGCACCCGCCAATGGTAACGGGCAGCGGGACCAGTAGCATTAATCGGAGGGAGAGAAAAGGCGAATCTAGGACAGTCGTGAGGATCAAGGGGGATAGAGAAAAAGCAATCCTTAAGATCGAGAATGATTTTATGTGAATTAGCAGGAAAGGCTGTGGGAACAGGTAATCCAGGCTGAGTAGCCCCCATGGGATGCATGGAAGCGTTGATGCGTCTGAGGTCGTGAAGGAGCCTCCAAGACCCAGACTTCTTTTTGATAACAAAGATGGGGGTATTCCAGGGGGAAGTGGTAGGTTCAATGTGACCGGCAGCAAGTTGTTCTTGAACAAGGGAGATGGCGGCAGCAAGTTTTTCGGATGTAAGGGGCCATTGAGAGACCCAAATAGGGTCATCAGATTTCCAAGAGATGCGGAGGGAAGGTCGAGGGTCAGGTGAAATTGAAGGAAGGGAGGAGGAGGCAGGAGGTTGATTGAAAAGGGCATAGATAGGGGCCGGGTAGGTGGCGCTGGAGGTAAGGTGTCTGCCTTGCAAGCGCTAGCCAAGGAAGGACCGCGGTTCAATCCCCCGGCGTCCCATATGGTCCCCCCATGCCAGGGGTGATTTCTGAGCACATAGCCAGGAGTAACCCCTGAGCGTCAAACGGGTGTGGCCCAAAAACAAAAAAAACAAAAAAAAAAAAGAAAAGGGCATAGATAGAAGGCCGTTTAGGGGCAGAGGGGAACCCTAAACCTTGACGGCCAGAGCGGGGAGAAACTGAAATTGGCTTGGTGACACCCTGAAGATATTTGCCAAGACCCTTAGAAGGAACATAGCCTTGAGCAAGCATTTGGTCAAGGACATGCTTGTTTCTGCATTTAAGCAGCACGAGGCCCATTTGATCCATAAGATCTCGACCCCATAGGTTGATGGGCAGATCAGGAATGACATAAGGGCGGACAAAGCCAGTATCACCATCCTCATCCTGCCAGATTAACCGGTGGGCGCTGAGCTGAACCTTTTTAGCGGTACCGGCGACCCCAGAGATAGGGTCAGGAGAGGGACAAAGAGGCCAATCAGGAGGCCAATCCAAAGGAGAAAAGCAGGTGGTATCAGCCCCGGTATCCAAAAGGCCATGGAAGAGGCGGCCCTGGATGGTGAGGGAAAGGATAGAAGAGGGGCGTTCGCGACAGATGGTTTTTATCCAATAAACATCAGAAGAACCGGGATGAGTGGCGCCCCGCGGTTGGGGCAGGGCAGGCAGCTCCACCGCTAGGGGCAAGGGAAGAGCTTGGGCAATGCGAGTGCCGGGGACGACCTGAACTGATTTAAAAGGAGCGGTAGCATTAAGAAAAATCTCACCAGAGTAATCACCATCAACGATAGAGGGAGAGATGATAAGACCATCAATGGTAGAGGAAGCGCGACCAATGATCATGAAAAAATAACCAGGAGGAGGTGGTCCATAAACACCGGTAGGAATAGAGTAGACACCACCCTGAGGAGTTAATAAGAGGGGGGTGGCGGAACACAAGTCAAGTCCTGCTGAACCGGGGGTGGCCCGGAAGAGGGAGGAGGTTGAGGGTCGCAGTTCTGGGTTTGGGAGGGGAGGCGCTGATAGTGAACTTGGATTTGGCGAGAGGGAGTCCCAGTCGTTCCCCCAGTGGCTGGGACAAAAGGAATGTGACGAGGCTGTTGGTGCGGGGTCTGGGGGCGACCCCTGCCGGAGTTTTTTGACTGGCCTGGGCGCTGTTTCAGGAGTGGGTTTTCACCCAGAAAATTTCCCTCAATGTCAGTGGTAGCGCGACAGGAGGATCTCCAGTGGCGCCCGCGCCGACAGCGGGGGCAAAGGGAAGGGCGTTCAGAAGTGGAGCCTGCCTGTATGTCAGGCAGCCTGCGCTGGGGACACTGACCCGCGAAGTGACCAGGCTGGCCACAAGAATAACAGATTTTACCTTTAGACTGGTTTTGAAAAGCGACAAGGGCACCAGCCACTTGGGTAGCAAAAGAATGAGCATTTTTACAAAGAGAGATCATGTCCTCTAGGGAGCGGGAGAGCTTGGGACCTTTAAGAATTTGGCGGCAGGCAGGATTAGCATTTTCAAAGGCAAGCTGCTTGATGAAAGGATTAGAGGTATCAGTGATTCCGGTGGTACGATCAATAGCCTCAAGGAGACGGGAGATGAAGGCGTGATAAGGCTCATCATCTGCCTGCAAGATTTTTGCAAGAGGAAGAGCAGGGCCCGAGGAAGAGCCGACAGCTTTCCATGCCTTAAGAGCAGCTTGAGAGGTTAAACTGAGAATGTGATAGGGAAGGCGGCGCTGAGCCTGCATAGTGTCATAGGGCGCAGAGCCAGAAAGTTGGAGATACTCCTTTTTACTGGGTCCCGCAAGGTCCTTGCAATTATTTTGAAATTCAGCCTCCCAGAGGACAATATCCTGGGGCTTAAGGCAGCGGCGGACAGTTATGCGCCATTCTATAGGAAAAAGAGCGCCGCCATAGGAGAGAGATTCAAGGCAAGAAAGGGTATAGGGAGCCTGGGGACCGTACTCAAGGACGGCCTTGCGGACTTCCTTAAGGGAGCCCTGATCGAGTTCCTTAATTTCAATGTCCTCTTGAAAAAATACGGCCGGTAGCTCGTTGGGTGGGAGCGTCGGCATCAGGAGGAGAGGCATCGCCGGAGACGGCAGCCTCCTCCTCGCCCGCAGATTGATTTTCATCTGCGTCAGCTTCGTCATCGGCCTCAATAACGTTTCCATCAGGGTCGTCAGCAGCCTCGCCATCCGCCTGCGCAGCAGGGCGCGCAGGGGTAGTTCTACGGGAACGGGGCCGAGCACGGGAACGTGTGATCATAGGGTGCTGAGAAGGAGGCTGCTCCTTAGGCTTAAGGAGGGCAGGGTAAACCTGAGGAGGACTAGGGGACTGTAGCTTAGAGAGAACTTGATTGAGAGAAGAGCAGAGTTTATCAATGGTGTGCTGGAGCTGTGAGGCAGTGGAGGGAGGAGAAAAGCTGTGGGAGGGAGCAGGGGGGTCAGACGGGGAGCGGGCAGTGTAAGCAGCAGCCGCTGCGTCAAGCGTGGCTGCGTCTTCAGGAGAGAGGTGGTCGGGAGAAGGAGCCTGAGTAATGGCAACGAAAGAGGACGAGGCAGAGGAATCTGCAGGAACAGGGGCGTATGGCGGGGGCCGAAAGGTCTCAGGCGAGGGGGACATGGGAGAGGAGGGAGTATGAGAACGTGAAGCATTAGTAAGGATAGCCTGTCCCTCTTTGATGATAGCGGCGCAGGAGGAAGAGATAGGAGCTGCAGTAATAAGGCCATCGAGGAGTTTCCAATATTGAAGAATGCAGTCCTTAAAAGCAGAATCATTTTGTGTGTTACAAAAATCCGTCAAATCCTGCCCAATTTTCAACCAAGTGGAACGGGCGATCTTAGGGGCGGTAAACACAAACCAAGGGGAAGCTTTATGAAGGATGTTGAAAAATTGATAAAGGTCTGCCTTAGAAACATGAACCTTCCTGGATATAAGTTCATCCTGAAGGGATTGAACGAATTTTTCCTCGGTACTGAGTGTAGAGCCCATAGCGAAAAGAAAGAGGAGGGAGAGGAAAGATATATGGGGTCCCAACGGACGAGAGGCCAGAAGGCGGGGGTCGCCTGGGAGGGAGACGAAGAGTCACCCTGAGGGATGCATGCATGAAATTCTTAACGCGTCTGCGCAAGGGAAACTCACCCTTCACGGAAAGAAAAGGGAGACGCGGAGAATTCCCGGGAACGACCGGCGACGAGGGAGAAGAGCAGGAAAACCACGTTTGGCGCCAGATGTGGCTTCCCAGAGGGGACCCCAATATCGGGGGCCCTATCCTACACTGGCCAGCAGTGAGGAAACCTGTGGAGAGCCACACAACGTGATAGGGTTCGTGCTCTTCTGAGTACCTGTGGAGGCAAAAGTTAGTAATGACTCATGAGATCAAAAGAGAAATCAAGAGCAGCTTTATTTCAGGCAGGATGTGATTATATACTTTTCAGCGATGGGGAAGCGGGGGTAGGGAAAGGCATGGCTATCACCAATCATATTTCGCCAGATTAGTCTTTTGCTCACAGCCCTCAGTAGAGCCGGGTGAAGTTAGTGGGGCTGAGTGAAAAAACCACAAATCACGGATGTCACATACACATTTTCAGATGACAGTTACAGATTACCAGAGACCAACAGTTAAATTCTTAAGTAACATGTTGTTCTTTATGCTACTGATGTAAAAGGTTTTGTTACTGGTACTCATAAACCTGTATGACACTATTTCCTTTTTCATGGCCATGATTTCTTGATCACAGTGAGAACTGGCAAGAACTGTTTGTCCCTGACATATTTTTTTTTAGAGCTGCGTATATCCTGTTGGCCTGTCCTTTGCAGACTTTCTGGTTTCGGTTCCCATTCTTCACAATCAGGCAGGCATGAAGGCAAGCAGGCAATGCATAGCAACACTGGGGGAGTTCTACTCTCCCGGCTCCTCACAAGTCTGTACATCGCAGGCACTGCTTCGGTGGTCTGACTGGTCACGTGCTTCAATTCCTAAAAGAAGGTATAACCTAGAGATAAAGTATATGTTAGAGAGTTTTCTCGTGGCCCTCTCGTAGTGCATGCTATGTATGGTATCTCGCGTGGTATCCCGAGTTGCCATCTTAGTTTGTCCGCCCTTTGTATCCAAGGGCGCCTGTGGACAGAAAAGCTGAGAGGTTATTTAAAATATAGTAAGATAAAGGCATTAAAACATAGTGTTATGGTATGTTGCCATTGCAGTCGTGATTTCCCTTGGTGTTCTATACTTGTGTTCCTGTATACGAGCTCTAAGGGATTATTGTGGGCCTTTGTTTTGGAAGTCTGATTACATACCTGTTCTCTTAATGCTGTTGTTTCTGTTGTTGCTATTTTCTTTGTGGTATAATGTGTTGTCAAGTGTTTGTGTTGCTCCTTTTTCATGAATTTTGGACACTGCTCCCACGTATATGTTGAGTATTACAGTGTTCGAAGTTTCTACCCTGTTAAACCCTGTTATTTGATTGTTAGGTATTAGTTGTGTTTAAACTATATGTTCTAGGTGTTTCAGAATAGTGCCACCATTCTGTGTTTTTCTTTTGTCTTCTGACTTACTTCGTTTAACATAACATGATCTAAGTCCATCCATGTTGCTGCAAAGTCTGTGATTGTATCATTTCTGACTGCCATGTAATATTCCATTGTGTATATGTACCACATCTTAATGATCCATTCATCTGTTGTTGGACATCGAGGTTGGTTCCACGATTTGGCTATTATACTGAGTGCTGCGATAAATAGTGGGGTGCATACGTATTTTGAAATGAATGCCCTTCCATCTTGGGGGTATATGCCTAGGAGAGCAATTGCTGGGTCAAATGGCAGCTCAATTCTGAGTTCTTTGAGCACTCTCCAGACTTTTCTCCATAGATGTTGGACTAGGGGGCATTCCCACCAGCAGTGGATGAGAGTTCCTTTCATACCGCATCCCCGCCAACAAAGGTTGTTTCCATTATTTTTGATGTGAGCCATCCTCACTGGTGTAAGGTGGTATCTCATTGTTGTCTTGATTTGGATCTCCCTGATGATGAGTGAAGGTGAGCATGTTTTCATGTGTTTGTTGGCCATCCTTCTGTCTTCCTCAGAGAAGTGTCTATTCATTTCATCTCCCCATTTTTTATGGCTTTATTTGGTTTTGAGGGTCTCAGCTTTCTGAGTGCTTTGTATGTTCTAGATATCAGGCCTTTATCTGATATGTCGAGTGAAAAGATTTTTTCCCATTCTGTTAGCTGTCTTCTTGCGTTAAGTAGGGTTTCTTTTGCCATGCAGAAGCTTTTTAGTTTGATGTAGTCCCATTTGTTTATATTAGATGCTAAAGTTCTTGCCATTGGTGCTCCATTCTCAAAGACCTTTTTGATATATAGGTCTTCGAGTGTTCTGCCTATTTTATTCTCGATAAACTTTATAGATTCGGGTCTGATTTCAAGGTCTTTGATCCATTTTGAGTTGACTTTTGTATAAGGGGTGAGATATGGGTCGATTTTCACTTTCTTACATGTGGTTTTCCAGTTGTACCAACACCATTTGTTGAATAGGCTTTCTTTGTTCCATTTCAGATTCTTGCCTCTTTTATCAAATATTAGTTGGCTGTATATCTGGGGGTTTATGTCTGGGAATTCTGTTCTGACCCACTGGTCTGAGGTCCTGTCTCTGTTCCAGTACCATGCTGTAAAACAGCACTTTTAAATATGAGGGAAGCTTTTCTCAAGAGGCTTCAGGATTTCAGAAATAGCAAAGCAATGTTGGCCTATTAAAAAAAAAAACTCTGGATGCCACTGTAATGGAATTAAATTTTTCTCCCTTTAATATCGACATTGGCACTTTGTCAATGTCATGGAGTGTTTTACCTATGTGTTATTCTATTTACCTTATGAATTTGGCTCTGATGTCAAGGTCTTTAAACCATTTAGATTTTACCTTTGTGCATGGTGGTAGATGGAGGTCTGATTTCACTTTTTTGCATGTGGATAACCAGTTGTCCCAACACCACTTGTTGAAGAGGCTTTCCTTGCTCTATTTTGCATTTCTTGCCCCTTTACCAAAGATAATTGATTATATGTCTGGGGAACATTCTCTGAATACTCAAGTTTATTTCATTGATCTGAGGGTCTTCTTTATTCCAATACCATACTGTTTTAAAGATTATTGTCTTGTAATACAATTTAAAGTTGAGGAAAGTGATGTCTCCCATATTCTTTTTCCTAAGAGTTTCTCTGGCTATTCATAGGTGTTTATTGTTCCAAATATATATTCATTGCAGCACTATTTACAACAGCCAGAATCTGGAAACAACCCAGATGTCATGAGATTTTCCTATACATGGATGGACATGTAAACTATTATGCTGAGTGAAATAAGTCAGAGAGAGATAGACACAGAATAATCTCACTCATTTATGGGTTTTATTAAAATAAAAGACATCATTGTTGTAATAATACCCACAGACAATAGTGATGAGGCTATAAAGAATGGCACAAAGGGTGGTGAGTGCAATTAAAGACATAACTACGGGCCCGGAGAGATAGCACAGTGGCATTTGCCTTGTGAGCAGCCGATCCAGGACCAAAGGTGGTTGGTTCGAATCCCGGTGTCCCATATGGTCCCCCCGTGCCTGCCAGGAGCTATTTCTGAGCAGACAGCCAGGAGTAACCCCTGAGCACCGCCGGGTGTGACCCAAAAACCAAAAAAAAAAAAAAAAAAAAGACATAACTACACTAAAAACTATCATAACAATAGTAATGAGTGAGAGAAGTATAATACCTGTCTTGAATACAGGCAAGGGGCAGGGGAGGAGGGAGATGGGGGGCATTGGTGGTGGGAATGTTGCACAGATGAAGGGACTGTTCTCTTTATGACCGAGGTCCAACTGCAAACACGTTTGTAATTTTGAAGTATAAAGTTTTTTTTATTTAAAAACAAAAAGAATTGTCTTCCATCTTTGACTTTGAATCTGTTTTCTCTGACTAGATATATTTCTTGAAAAGCACGTCTAGTCAAAATTAAAAAGATGTGTTTCTTGCAGGCAGCAAGAGTTGGCTTCAATATTTTGATCCATTTTCCACTCGTGTGTCTTTTAATTGGTGCACTTAGTCCATTGATGTTGAGATTGTCATGGATTTTGTGTTACCTCTTTGTAGTTTCGTGTTTGTTGGGTCTGCCTTACTTTATCTTCTGTTGTATGGAGGTATTGTGTAGCCTATCTTCTATTTTGCTGATTCTGTCCTCAGCGGCTGTTACTCTGCCAGTTAGGTTTTCCCATGAGGTTTTCATTTCACCTACCACATTTTTTTTAATTTCCCAGTGTGTAGCTTTATTTTTTTTGTTTTTTTTAAAATTATTTTTATTTAAACACCGTGATTACAAACATGATTATAGTTGTATGATTACAGTCATGTAAAGAACATGCCCCCCTTCACCAGTGCAATTTCCCAGATCTCCCTCCTCCCCACTCCCCCACACCTGTACTTGAGACAGGCTTTCTACTTCCCTCATTCATTCACATTGTTATGATAGTTTTCAGTGTAGTCATCTCTCCAACTGCACTCATCACTCTATGTGATGAGCTTCATGTCATGAGCTGCACCTACCAGCCCTCATCTCTCTTGTCTCTGAGATACTGTTAAAAATGTCTTTCATTTTTCTTAAAGCCCATAGATGAGTGAAACCATTCTGCGTCTTTCTCTCTCCCTCTGACTTACTTCACTCAGCATAATAGATTCCATGTACATCCATGTATAGGAAAATTTCATGACTTCATCTCTCCTGACAGTGGCATAGTATTCCATTGTGTATATGTACCACAGTTTCTTTAGCTACTCATCTGTTGAAGGGCATGTTGGTTGTTTCCAGAGTCTGGCTATTGTAAAAAGCGCTGCAATAAATATAGGAGTAAGGAAGGGATTTTTGTATTGTATTTTTGTGTTCCTCGGGTATATTCCTAGGAGTACCTACCACATTTTTAAGCTATGATATTTTTCTCATTTCCACTCTCATATCCTCTTGAGCCTGTGGGCTGTCCATTACATCATTTTTTAATAATTTTTATTGTCACCAAAGTGAATAACGAATCTTTCACAGTAGTATTTAAGGTACATGGAGACAATGAATCAGGGCCATTCTCACCACCAGGGCTGAACTCCTTCGACCCCTTTTCCCAGCATGTATCCCATATCTCCCACTTTGCCCCCCATGGACTGCTAGTGTAACTGTTCCCCTCTGTGTATAGCTTGTTTTAGATGGAGTATTGGTTCTGTTGATGTTGACTTTGGGTTTGGTGGTTAAGTCTGATCATTTTTATTTCCACTTAATGTTCACATGACTGTTTGGTCCTGTACTATTCATTTTTATTTCTCCCCTCAGTTCATGAGGCAGAACAAGATGATTCAAGTTGTGTGATTCTGTTAGAAGACAGAAAAAAGACAAAAAAAAAAAGGAAAGAAAAACGTAACAAAACCAACAAACTATAAATTAATCATTTTTTAAAAAGAAAGCAACTACCAAAAAAAGCACCCAGCAACGACAACAAAAAAAATCATCAAATAATAACCACAAGAGTGAAAATAAAAAGAGAGAAAAAAAAGAAGAAAAATAAATAAATAAAAAGAAAAAAATGAATGAGTGATAGTGTGGCAAGGTATTGTGCTCCTTTTTTTTTTTCCTTTTTTGCATAGGCTCAGTAATATTGGGGAAATAAGAAAGTGAATTCCCTTGGCCTAAGAGATTCAGGGTTTTTATGCCCTTGAAGCATACTGCCATGGGAACAACTACTGGCTTCATACATGCTCATTATCACACTCCAAGGTCTTTTTATGGTGCCAGAAAACTTTCCGCTCAGTTGTGGATGATAAAATCAGGTCTCTGTAGCTAGAGATCTTGGTATTTTCACTGGTCATAGGGTGAAGTCTAAAATAGAGTCTTTCTTTACAGTTCTAGAAGTTCTATTCCATCATTGTTATTGTAATAAGTGGTCTTGGTTTTTGCTCAGATCCTAGGCCAAAGCCTATGATAGTCTTTCATTATGGTTCCAGAAGTTCTTATCAGTCTCAGTTATCAGAGTCCGATCTCTGAAACTAGAGATCTTGCTTTCTGTACAACTCCTAGGCTGAATACAGCCTAAGCTAAGGTCCTTCTTATTGGTCCCAGAATAAGTTCTGCCCAGTCCTGGTTGTCAAAGTCAATCTGTAGTTAGCGCTCTTGGTTTTTGTACAGATCAAAGAACAAATGTCTTCTGATTTCATCTTACAATTAGGTGATGAGATAGAACAACCTGCTCTTAGATCAAGTTGTTGCCATTTCCTCTTTGTTAGGATGTCATATCAAAACTGGTGCAAGTTGATGCAGAGCAGTATTAGAAATTTCCCAGGGGGAGTTTGGTGCCTAACGTTGTTGCAGGGAACTATATCGGTTCTACATCTAGGATCTGGAATTTGGGGGTGGACAATCACTGTCCAATCTCATGGAATCTAAGTTGGGTCCACATGACACATGTTCAGGGTGGGAGGCGCCCCCTGTATTCTAAAAAGTATGGGTTCTTATCCCTAAAAGATAAGATCTTGTTTCTGTGCATAAGGCTTCCCCTTTTTTTAGTGTGCCTATATAAAAGTGAATGGTGTCATATTATATTGCTGGTGCATTTGGGAGTAAGAATGACAGGCTACACAATCTTTGTGTCCTGGTTTTGACCTGAATTTTTATTCCAGGCAAGAAATCTCAGGTCAAAACCAGGCCATTCCATCATAATAGTCTTTAAAGATCCTTAACATTACTTCCTATAATCCTGGCAAAAGATGTTATATAGGTAGCTGATGTTGATTGGGTTTCCAGAACTAGCCTCTTCAGTCATAGCTGTGATAAAGTTCTGCATCGTTTTCTCATTATGAACTTTGTTGTATGGTTCTGTTATTATTTGTTGTGGTGTAGCTCCCTTACTGGAAAAAATGAACAAATGATGAAGCAGTAGCATAGCTGTACACTTGCTTGTCTCTTATACCTCAGCTCGATTTAAACTGGGGCACTTCTTCCCCCCACAAACTCCACCTACAACCAACAGGCTGCTGTGTCTGGGTTCATGTCATAATGACTTATTCTAATAAATATTTTATTGTCATTAAAATAATATTAGATGTAAAATAATATTGATGTTAATACTTTTGGAGTACAGTTTCTGCATGTTTTCAATACCTAAGCATCAAAATCTCTCACCACAATCCTTAATTACTGGTAGGTAGTTCATCACTTCCTTTTTCTCTACTTTCCTCTCCAAATCCCAACTTGGTAAACTCAGTTTTGTGATCAAAATCCCAGTGTTTGTTTTAACAGGTTGCTTCCACTTCATTTCTCTATATTATATATCACATATCAGTGAGATTCCATATTTGTCCTTCTGAAGTCTTTTATTTAAGATCATATGCTCCAGTTTTATCCAACTTGTAAAAAAAAAGGATCATTTTCTTTTCCGTAAGCTGAACAATAATCCAGAATGTACATGTTCCAACACATTTCTTTATTCACTCATTTATTGTTAGGTATTTGAGTTGTAACTAAATACTACCATATTAATGCTGCATGAACATAGGTGTGCCTATATCTCTTTTAATTAATGCTTTTGTATATTATTAAAGATGCCAAGAAGTAAAACTGTTGGGTCAAGTGGAGTTATAATTTTAATTTTTTAAGTCTCCATACTGTTTTCCATATTGAAATGACATTCCCACCCAACAGTGAATGAGAGATCATTTATCATCACATCCCTGGAAACATTGGGAGTTTCCAGTCTTTTTATATATAGACTGACTTCCTTTTTGATCCCACATTCATTCCATTGTCCCATTATCTGATTGTCATCACAAAACACAGAAAAACTTTTGAAATGGAAATCTCATTATTTATTTTTAATCTACATATTTCTCAGAGGTTTCTTATATGTCTTAAAATTCAAGTTTCCTGTCTTGAACTTTGAAGCATTATGCATGACCCCAGCTCCCATACTCCACCCACCTCTATTGAGCTTCTATAGCCACTTGACCCTAGGCATTTACTGTTTTAAAGCTTCCTTCAGTTTCTATGAAGTACTAAGCTTATACCCACCATGATGAGGTATTTTGATAATTACTTACTCTCTGTGCACTCTTTCAGAATGTCCAAACTGTCTAATTACAAGAATATTTCAAAAATAAAGGAAAAAGCTATTTGGAGGAAGGGATAAAGTACAAAGTTGCTGTACTTCCTCCACCAAGGCTTACTCCTCAATCTCTGCTCAGGAATAAATCCTGGTGGGGCTCAGGAAACTATATGGATGCCTGGGGTCAAATCTCGTCAACTATTTGCAAGTTAAGTGCCCTATCTATTGTATAATCACTCTGGCCTCCAAAAAAGGCTATTTTTGGGGGGGAAAACAAACCAATAACTTATCAAAGCATCTAGTGAGTTTAGCAAGTTCTTAAATATCTCTGTAGCATCAATTCTGGCAACAACTCATAGTATGATTATGATATAAAAGAATATGAACCAGACTGATAAAAGCATGATGCAGACAATAAGTACATGACAAAGCATAATTAACTGTAGGGATGTCAATCTTTTTTGTAACTACTGTAAATGGGGAGTGGCCTTGTTCATATGATGTTTTTTACTACAGTTATTTACCTTTAATTATTATACTGTCATTGTTCCTTATTTATTGATCTTCAAATTTAGAACTGGCCAATCAATAAGTCATCAAAGCAACTATTCTAGTGGCCAGGAAAAAATCCAAAAATACATATATTTGGGGCTGGAGAGATAGCATGGAGGTAAGGCGTTTGCCTTTCATGCAAGAGGTCATCGGTTCGAATCCCAGCGTCCCATATGGTCCCCCGTGCCTGCCAGGAGCAATTTCTGAGCATGGAGCCAGGAGTAACCCCTGAGCACTGCCGGGAGTGACCCAAAAACCACAAAAAAAAAAAAATACATATATTTGTATTCAAAATACCTTCTAAAAATAAAATTGTTTATACGATGTCTATTTACATATAACATCAAATTTTTTTCTTACAATAAGATCTTATTTCCTTCACTTCAGATATCTCTACTAAAATCTTTAGTGAATTGTTAAAACTCCTCTAGCTTGCTTGCCAAAAAAATGAAAAAGTTAAATTGGAGGTCAACTATGATCAAGTGTGGTGACCTCAGCACCTTATGATAGATTTTGTGTATACACATATAAAAAGAACACTACAAAGGTTTGAAAATGAAAAGTAAACAAGAGCACAGTATCCAGCAACAGTGAGTCAAAAGACATCTCTGCATCTTTTTTAAAGACTAAGAACATCTAACAAATAAGAATAGTTTCCAATCTGGGTTAAAATTTAAAAGAACACTAATAAAGTCATTTTATTTTTTTTGTTTGTTTTGGTTTGGTTTGGTTTTTGGTTTTTTGGGCCACACCCGTTTGATGCTCAGGGGTTACTCCTAGCTAAGCGCTCAGAAATTGCCCCTGGCTTGGGGGAACCATATGGGATGCCGGGGGATCGAACCGCGGTCCTTCCTTGGCTAGCGCTTGCAAGGCAGACACCTTACCTCTAGCGCCACCTTGCCAGCCCCTAATAAAGTCATTTTAAAAATGAAACAATAAATCAATATTTGCTTACAAAAAAATGAACTGTTGAAACTGCCACACACATACATATTTTATTGTATTTTCTATCTCTTATCTTTTAAATTGGGCCCGCCTTTTTCAGAGAATCTTGGGACACATTACTTTATTTTACCATATATTTCTGCAGTTTTCTATAAAACTAAGAGGAAAGGAATAAAGAAAGGCTGGGGGCCAAGGGCCAAGTGGTCTTGGGTGCATTGGCAGGGAAATAAATAAGGACAGAATTAAATATCCAAGCCAAAGTCAACAGTAATAGAATCAAGGGACCTAAACTTTAGCAATCTAAACTTAAAGGGACCTATTATACTGGAAGGCCAAGGGGCAAAGGGTGGTGGTATAGGATGCACTCTGGGTTTACTGATGGAGGAAGGTTGACACTGATTGTGGGAAGTGCCCTGTCTCATTGTATATCTGAAATTCAACTTTGAAAGACTCTGTAGATCACATTGTTTCAATAAAATTAAAAATTAAAAAAGAATGAATTATTCAAACACAAAACCTTCTGCATTCTTTTCAGCAAGCATTAAACTATCTGCATTCTTTTCAGCAAGCATTAAACTATCAAAGAAAAAATGTATACAGAGTTTCAGTTTACTGCCTTTCATCCTAAGACTGACAAAACATACAGATAAATGTCCCCTTCCAATCCTCTTTTGGTATTTAAAGGAGTCTAGTTTGTGTAATCTGCCAGACTTAAAGTTAACTTAAAAATAAACAGTGTATTCAAAACTCTACCAATAGTTTCACATATAGTTTATAGTGTGTTTTATGTACAAGTAATATGAGTAGGATACAATGTTTATTATTTCATCAGCATTAATAATAATTCCTAAGTATACATTTACTAAATCATGTTCTTTATCAGACATACTAAGTTAACCTTTAATGTGTGGACAGCACAGTAAATCAGATTTAATTAAATCAGTAAAATGCAGTCATGTGACTCATATTTAGTTGGAGGCAAAGGAATAACCATCTAGTAGTCTTCAGGATTATGCAGTGCTAAAGATAGAACTTCATGTTCCCACATGCATAGCATGTCCTCCTACTCTGTGAATCACCTCATAAGTCCCTGTGATGTTATATGAATTGCTGGTGTAATAGCTTTGGTCAAAAGAAATAGGCACCCTGAAATGGTAAGTTCCAGGTCTGAAAGATACAATTAAATATGTGGAGTGAGAAAAAAAGAGGTATACTAATTTCATTATAGATGCCTTAAAAATAGAGTAACACAACAATCAATACTTCATAAAGCAAAAAAGGAATTGACTCTCACCTATACATCCTCCTTTCATCAGAAATGGAGGTTGTAAATGTTGCAAGTCAGCCCCTGAAGAGGTTGACTGATGGAGGGATGGAGGATGAGGTCTTTCCCCTCCAGCTTGGAGCACGCGTCTGCCACCCAGTTCAGCCAGCGGTTCTGAGGTGAAGCAGCGGGTAAACACTCGCAGACAGTCAGGCTTGTGGAAATATTAGCTTTATTCGGTGGACAAGACTAAAGTCCAAAGCCTCAGCATCAGATCCAGCCAAAAAAGCCCCCGCCTTACACAGACCCTTGTTTTTATCCCCCAGAATCAGGTACCACCCAATGGTGGGATCAGATACCACCCAATGGTGGAAGCAGAATCAGGTACCACCCTAGGGTGAGGGCAGAATGCCAGGTCACACCCTAGGGTAGGGTACAATCACCAGTCAGGGTAGGGTCAGTAACATAATAATCCCATAAAACGTTTACATACACAACAATGAGTCCGCTTTAAATCCTTTAACGAGGATCCATTGAAGGGCAAGTTACTTGGATAACTGTGGTAATTCTAGAACTAATACATGCCAACGGGCGCTGAGGGGGGATGCATGCATTTATCAGATCAAAACCAACCTGGTCAGCTTCCCCTTGGCTCCGGCAGTGGGGCAGGCGGCGGCTTTGGTGACTCTAGATAATCTCAGGCACGCCCTCAGTGGCTGCGATGACCTATTCCAACGTCTGCCCTATCAACTTTCGATGTTAGTCGCCGTGCCTACCATGGTGACCACGGGTGATGGGGGATCAGGGTAGAGTCAGTAACATAATAATCCCATAAAATGTTTACGTACACAACAGTAAATAGCTTCCAATAAATAAATAAATAAATAAATAAATAAATAAATAAATAAATAAATAAATAAAATCTGGTCAGTTTATCTCCAGAAATAGACTGGAAAGACCATATAAAGGTAGAGCACTTGCCTTGCCTGTAGCTGATCTGGAACCGATTCCAAATATCCCATATGATCTCCCAAGCATTGACAAGAGTAATCCCTGAGCACAGAGGCAGGAGTAATTCCTAAGTACCACCAGATACACCCCAGCTCAAAAAAAAAAAAAATCAAACACCATAAATCAAAACAAATCAAAGAAGTACACCAATTCTTCCCAGGTCACACAACTTTATTAGAATCCTTGTTCTGTGGTAGAAAAATGCCAGTCAGGGGTCAGGGAGACAGCACAGTGGTAGGGCATTTGCCTTGTATGCGGCCGACCTGGGAGGGATTCCACCAGGTTTGATTCCAGGCATCCTACATGATCCCCCAGCCTGCCAGGGGGATCTGAGTGCAGAGCATGGAGTAACCCCTGAAAGCCACTAGGTGTGGCCTAGAAACCAATCAATCAATCAGTAAGTAAAGTTAAAAAAAAAGAAAGAAAGAAAAGAAAATTGCCAAAGTACTTTATCTGCATCTGTAGTGTAACAAAAAATAAACAGAGCACAGTCTCCTGGTAAATTCCAGGATTCAATCAAGTGCCAGGAAGCACTATAACAAAAACAAATTGGTATTAATGCCAATGTCTATTAGATGTAATTGTTCAACTAAAATACTTGTATGAGGGCAAATCAGTGCTATGGGGCAAAGGGCTCCTGATTGTCCAGTCCAGTTTATTCTGTGTATGACTAAAAATATAGAAATATTTTCCAGGTGGCTTCTCAGGTTTCTCAAAGCATTTACTGAAAATATATATTATTTAATTCCTGACATCAATCTAGAAATATCAAATCAAATATATCTTATCAATGTAGTTGATGATGGCATAGAAATATACATCTAAACATAGAAGAAAATATTTATTGATAAAGTCAGCATTTCAATTCAGTGTTGAATAGATGGAATATTCATCTTACTAAGGTATACTTTAAGTATATTAAACTTCAAATATTTAAATTATACATTCTAATACATTTCGATGTATATATTCACAAAACTATTGCCATAAGAAAACAATATATACATCACACCCAAAAAGTTTCATTGTGCACCCTTTAGAATTTCTTCTCACAGCTTATCTAACCCATTCAGACAATAAATGATACATGTTCTGTCACTACAGATTACTGAAATATTAGTTTTCCAGAGTACATAAATAAAATCATTGATTGTATTGTTCAGCTTTTTTCATTAAGCAATGTATTCAAAGACTCAACAAAGTTACAACCTTACAAACATACCAGTAGTTTGTTGCTTTGGATTGTATTTTGTTTCTGTATTCACCAAATGATAGATATTAAATTGCTTACAGGTTTTAGCTATTATAAGTAAAGCTATCATAAACATTTATTAAAAATCTGTATATGATTCTGAGCAAGAATATAGTGGGTAGGGCACTTTGCTTAAGCCAACTGGCCAACTCAGGTTCAATCCCCAGAATCCCATTTCGTACCCTGCTAGGAGTGAAGCATGTGTCAGGAGTAAGTCCTGAGTACCTCTGTTTTATTTCCAAAATTCAAACAAAACCAAAAAATCTATAAATGTACAGCATGACAATGTGACCATTAAAGGAGTATAAAGATAGTACATGATTAGTTAAGATACATGCCTTGTATGTGGCCTACTATGGTTTGATCCCTACTACTGCAAATGGTGCCTCAAACACTATCAAGAGTTATCACTAGACACTGAATTAGGAGTATGCCATGAGTATGAGCTCAAAACTTAAAATATAGATACTGTCAACACAAAATTCAAGATATAATATTTAGTTAGGACAACAAAGAATTTTACATTGACATCTACCAAAAAGAATTTTGATCTAAAATCTGTAGGTAGTATTCACAACAACTCTGCTTATGATCAATGAACTAGTTTGAACAAGAGAGCAGAGTTATATAGTATTATAAGTAACTGATGTTAAATTTTAAAGGAATAAATTGTTTCAACAATTTTGAATTTTTGCAAGTCACAGGGGAAAAATAATAGACTTACAATTAATTTTATTTAAAGATAAGCACAAGTTGATCCAAAAACATAATAAGATTCCCACTAAAAAAAGTTTTTCCACTAAAGTTCCATAATAAAAGGGGAAAGAGGAAAGGAACTATCAACTAAGCCCACTTAACAATACTAATTAAAATCCCTCAGTACAATATCAGTAATTGAACATATATGTTTGTTTCAGTTTGATTTTTGGTTTGAAGTCACACCTGGCAGTGCTCAGGGGTTACTCCTGGCTATACAATCAAAAATCACTCCTGGAAGGCTCAGGGAACCATATGGGATGCTGACATTCAAACCACCATCCTTCTGCATGCAAGGCAAACACCCTACCTCTATGCTATCTCTCTGGCCCTGAAAATACAAAGGTTTTGTTTCAAGTAAAACAATGATGTGAAGAAATCAGCTGATGTTAGTAGATTGCTTTTACATTAAAAGATGACTTTGTAGTCAAAGACAGCAGAATCGATACTCAATCTACAACAAGCTATACAAATGGGGACCAGTTATACTACATTAGGAGGGAGTAAAGGGGGAAGATATGGGATGCATGCTGAGAACAGAAGTGCAGGGAGGACAGCACTGGTGGTGGGAATGCCCCTCATTCATTGTCACTATGTGTCTTAAAGATTACTTTGAGTGGCCGGAGAGATAACATGGAGGTAGGGCTTTTGCCTTGCATGCAAAAGAACGGTGGTTCAAATCCCAGCATCCCATATGGTTCCCCCACCCCCACCCCGAGCCTGGCAGGAGCGATTTCTGAGCCTAGAGCCAGGAGTAATCCCTGAGCACTGCTGGGTGTGACCCAAAAACAAACAAAACAAACAAACAAAAAAAAAAAACAAAAAAAAAAAACAAAAAAAAAAAGATTACTTTGAAAGATTTGAAATTCACTTTGGCCACAATAAAAATTAATAAAAAATAAATAAATAAGGGCCCGGAGAGATAGCACAGCCGTGTTTGCCTTGCAAGCAGCTGATCCAGGACCTAAGGTGGTTGGTTCGAATCCTGGTGTCCCATATGGTCCCCCGTGCCTGCCAGGAGCTATTTCTGAGCAGACAGCCAGGAGTAACCCCTGAGCACCGCCGAGTGTGGCCCAAATACAAAACAACAACAAAAAAAATTAATAAAAAAAAAAAATAAAGATGGGCCCGGAGAGATAGCACAGCGGCGTTTGCCTGCAAACAGCCGATCCAGGACCAAAGGTGGTTGGTTCAAATCCCGGTGTCCCATATGGTCCCCCGTGCCTACCAGGAGCTATTTCTGAGCAGACAGCCAGGAGTAACCCCTGAGCACTGCCGGGTGTGACCCAAAAACCAAAAAAGTAAAATAAAATAAAATAAAGATTTAAAAATAGAAATTCCTCAAAAAAAATGTTCCTCGATCTCATGGTATAGGTTTTCTGGGACTTAATGCCTTTGTTGTGTTTCAAGGCTGTTATAATTATTGTGTATTCTGATAACAAAATCATATCCAATGTGAAATAAAAGAAAAAATATCTCAGTGATCACATATTGACAGGTAGTGACAAAAGACAACAAGATGAAAGAACATTGTACCATCATAGTAAGTTTTATAATCACAAAGCATCTCATATTTAAGATCATTAATCTTATTGCTATTAAGAAAAAGCTAACTTCCCAAATAATTGCTCAATAGTAAACTAAAAAAGAAAATAGGATTCATCAGTATGTCTTCTATGTCCATACCAAACTCACTAAGAAGTTACAAGAATTATTAAAAATTTGGGGCTGCTTCAACAGATGAATGGCTAAAGAAACTGTGGTACATATCTACAATGGAATATTATGCAGCTGTCAGGAGAGATGAAGTTATGAAATTTTTCTATACATGGATGAATATGGAACCTATCATGCTGAGTGAAATAAGTCAGAGAGAAAGACAAAGACAGAGATTGGTCTCACTCATCTATGGGTTTTAAGAAAAATGAAAGACATTTCTCAACAATTTTCAGAGACAAAAGAGGAGAGGGCTGGACATTACAGCTGATCTCATGAACCTCACCACAAAGAGTGATGAGTTTAGTCAGAGAAATAACTACATTGCGAACTATCCTAACAATGAAAATATATGAGGGAAATAGAAAGCCTGTCTAGAGTACAGGTGGGGGCGGTGAGGGAAGGAGGGATATTTGGGTCATTGTGATGGGAATGTTACACTGGTGATGGGGGGTGTCATCTTATACGACTGAAACCCAATCACAATCATGTTTGTAACCAAGGTGTTTAAATAAAAAATATTATAAAAAAAATTCGAAGCTGGCGAGGTGGCACTAGAGGTAAGGTGTCTGCCTTGCAATCGCTAGCCAAGGAAGGACCACGGTTCAATCCCTGGGCATCCCATATGGTCCCCCCAAGCCAGGGGCAATTTCTGAGTGCTTAGCCAGGAGTAACCCCTGAGCATCAAACGAGTGTGGCCTGAAAAAAAAATGTTTTTTTTAATTCAATATAAAGGACCCCTGGGCTGACCACTTAGTCCAGAGGACTGAGATCCTCCCAAGCCAGACTTGTCTTCAGGGCCAGGCCTGGGAAATTGGGCCTTGGAGGGAGGGTGAGGGAGAGAAACTCCTCTCGTATGCATACTGGACCCCATTCAGGGGTTCTTTTCTTACTAGTATTCATTTTCAAAAGCAAGCGGGTGCATATATACTTTTTAACATCATCCAAAAATGTTCTTAATTCTTGACTGTTTCTTTTTTGTTTTGTTTTGTTTTATTTTGTTGTTGTTGTTTTTTCGGGCCATACCCGTTTGATGCTCAGGGGTTATTCCTGGCTAAGTGCTCAGGAATTGCCCCTGGTTTGGGGGGACCATATGGGATGTCGGGGGATCAAACTGCAGTCCTTCCTTGGCTAGCGCTTGCAAGGCAGATACCTTACCTCTAGTGCCACCTCACCAGCCCGTTTCTAAGGAAAAAAATGGAATGCCCTAGATTTGGAGGATAACATTCAAATAGGTCTCTAAAATCAGTGTATATGTATACGTAACTTCCTATACAGTGGTCCTCTCTGACTGCCAAGCCTAATCCATAAACAATTCATTTATACAATATATAGAGCCCCTCTGATATATTGCCCCTCCCCCACACGAGTCCCTTCTACTCCCTCATCTCCTAAACTGGATTCGTTATCTTCCCCTTAATTAACCCTCTTTACCCTCAGCTCATTATTACTCCTTAACTCTCTCACCCCTAACCATCAGTACCCACATTTACTGTTTTTAACTTCAGTACTGCATAGTCCTAATCACAGACCAAAGTTGTGCATTGGATTTAACAACCCCAACTATTTCAAGACATAAAATGGACACGTCTTTTTAATATTTTATGTATTTTCTTTGACAGCTATAACTCTTACTAAATATTCTTTTACAGTGATGATTCTACCCACTTTTTTATCTTTTATTCTCCTTGTGAGCTGTACACTAAGGAATTTTGGTGAAAGAGTCCCTCAGTTTAATGCTTATGATTGAACCATGTCATGGGGATTGTTGGGCTTGTTCTTACGGCCCCCATAGGCGCAGATAACGCCACATGGCATTGTTCCTTGTTTGCATAGGCACATTAAAATGGGAAAATACTATACATACAAATAAGTTCTTAACTAAGAGATTGGAACACACAAATCTTGTAGTGGAATGAGACCTTACACCCTGAACATTGATATTATGACCTGGCACAGGCCTCAGAAGAATGAGTATCCTCCATTCACCCCTGAACCAGGGAAGCTATCTACGAATCATCCAAGGTTTTTTATAAGAACACTTGGAAGCAATCCTCTACCAGGGAAGACCCTACCACTGCTCTGACATCAACCTGCTCAAAAGAGACTTTCCTTACCAATAAGAAGACTTGACAACAACAACGACCTGCTTACAGGACAGAGCTCTCTGCATTGCCCTTTAATTGTGAGGTGAAATGAGAGGACACTCCACATCATTCTGACTGCAATGTGGGATATGCAGATTCCAGGATCTTTAATACAGAAACATGATACCAACAACAGAGACTGAGTGAAAAATAAAACTGTATTGGCACTACAGACAATGAGTTGGATTGGACAAACTAGTTTGCCTGGAGCCTAGAGTTGGTCTTATGCCAAGAAACTTCAGGGGTAGGGTCTCCTTGTATTTAGGCCAAGGCTTTTCCTTTCCATGTCCCTCATATTTTGGTGGACCTATGCAAACAATAATTGCCACTCTAACACCATTTTTACTGTACTCCTTTGACGCTAATCCTTAAGAAAAACAACCCACTTAAACTTTTGAGGTTAATTTAAAATAATATGCATGTGCATGGAAGTGTAAAAAAGTACTTTGCCTTCAATGTTTAAGGAGTTACATAAGTTTTATGGCTTTACATTGCTTTGTGTGCTGCTAAGAAATAGTATGTACTACAATCTGGGGGCTTGAGGGACAAAGTAATTGTACATGGGTCTGTTTTATTTTTCTTAATGTTCTTTGGCTGAAAGTTCAAAGTTAAGATATCAGCAAGGGAACTTCTGAGAATTCTGTTTATGGGTGATTGTCCTTACACTGTAACTTTATCTTGTCCTCTTTCTTTGCATCTTTGTTCTCATAATTAAAAATTTTTAAAAATTTCAATATAAGGAAACAGAGACTCTTGTCCAGCCATAAGCATGCAATTGTCCCTTTAAAGATTAAGATGTCAGTTATGAGGGGTCCCTGGTAACTAACTGCTAAAGGGCTGAAGTGCTAGGGCCTGGGGGCTGCTGGATTGCTCCTGTTGGACGGTTGCTGCTTGGACTCCCTGTTCCTGATGCCTTTTACTGCTTCAGCTATTTCCTTTTCTCTGGCTGACTCCTTCTTTGCCTTGGTTCCATTCTCTCTCTTTTTCCTCTCTCCTTTCTCTCCTCTCCCCCCTCCCTTCTTCCCTCTCTCCTCAGGTTTTAATTGGCCCTGACAATTTAATATGAATATTTTAATTTAATTAACGATTCTTTTTTTTTTTTTTTTGGTTTATGGGCCACACCCGGCGGTGCTCAGGGGTTACTCCTGGCTGTCTGCTCAGAAATAGCTCCTGGCAGGCACGGGGGACCATATGGGACACCAGGATTCGAACCAACCACCTTAGGTCCTGGATCAGCTGCTTGCAAGGCAAACACGGCTGTGCTATCTCTCCGGGCCCTCATTTATTTATTTTTTATTAATTTTTATTGTGGCCAAAGTGAATTTCAAATCTTTCAAAGTAATCTTTTTTTTTTGTTTTTGTTTTTTGTTTTTTTTGTTTGTTTTGTTTGTTTTTGGGTCACACCCAGCCCTAATTAACAATTCTTAATTGAAAAGTGTGAGAGCAAAATTCCAGACATTTTAGGGGGAGTTGGTGTTTTTTGAGGGAGTCACACATGACAGCACTCAGGGGTTACTCCTGACTCTGGCTCAATATTCAGAAATCACTCCTGGCAGGCACAGGGAACCATATGGGATACCGGGATTCGAACCACCATCCCTCCTGGATGGGCTACGTACAAGGCAAATGCCCTACACTGTGCTATCTCTCTGCCCCGCCTTTTTTTTTTTTTTTTTTTTTTTTGGTTTTTGGGTCACACCTGGCAGTGTTCAGTGTTACTACTGGCTATGCACTCAGAAATTGCTCCTTGAAGGCTCGGGGAACCATATGGGATACTGAGTATCAAACCTGGGTCCATCCATTGTAGGCCATATGCAAGGCAAATGCCCTACCTCTGTGTTATCTCTCCAGCCCCAATTCCAGACATTTTGAAAATAGATAAGCAAAAATATCATTTAGGAAAAATCAGAAAGTCCCAAAAAGGAAGAACATTCATATGGCTTAATTGATAGATACCATTAAGTGCTTGTTCAAGTACTAAGTTATTCAATCACAGCTTTGTCCTGTTCAAGTTACTGATTTTAGCCAAGAACAAACTAAAAAGTGAAGCAATAGCTTCATACAGGGACTTCTGGCCAGTTTAGAATATGTTTACCAAATACTGTTAAAACAATTAAATACAAAACTCCAAAGATGGTGCCTGGAGAATGGGGATGACAATATCACTCACCACTTCCCTCTCCAAACCCATGCAATTGGTTTTTATTATCTCTTCTCAAAGCCTATTTTAGAATTACTTCTACCCCACTTTCTTGTGCCAAGCTATTTGTGGACAGTGTAACAAATAGCTTTTATTAAAGTCTGAGGCTAAGATTCTGACGTCAAGACTGTTCTGCCATTAAGAGACATGTCTAGGCTGGAACAATAGTATAGTATGTAGTGTATTGTATTTGCATATGGATAACCTGGGATTGATCCCTGTCACCATCAGGAGAAATTCCTGAGTGCAGAGCCAGGAGTAACAGCCTCTGAGCACTGCTGGTTGTGGTCCAAAAACAAAACAAGTCATCTCTACTCCTGGGTTTGGAAAAATAGGGCATTTCACAGGGAAAGAGACAACAGCTAGGTTTTCACATAAAAAACCTATTAATGAATAATAGCTATAAACCATATACCAACTCAGAACTTAGAAATTATGATTTAAGGAACAAAATGACTAGCTGAATAGCCCAATAAACCCTTTTTTTGTAAACATTACTTATTTCTATTTCTGCCAAGTTCATGATAAACTCACTTATTTTTGTCTTCAACCCCAACAGTGTCCTAATTCTTGCAGTTATTTGAAAGTCCCTTTTCATCCTTTATTTAGAATGTATAGATGACTTCAATTTTAAAAATTGGTTTGCAGATATAGCTGACATTTTAAGAACAGTGAAATGTAGATCTTTCAGCATTCACATTTGCTAGAGCTAAGTCTTGTTTAGTGTTTTGGGAGCAACACTTATCAGTGCTTAGGCACTGGTCCTAGCAGTGCTTGGGAACTACACTGTACTAGGGATTGAATCAGCCTTTTTAAATGTCTCTCAGTCCCTCCTAAAGTCCCTCCTAAAAATAAAAAGGAGGGTGGTGAACAGGGAAAAGAGGTTCAGACAACACTCATTAATACTCAAAGGTCACTCCTGGTGATGCTCTAAGAGACCAAACTAGGATTAGTCACATGTCAGCCAAATGACTTAACCCCTATATTAGCTCTCCGGCCCATTTAAAGCAAGGTTTTTATTGGGGGGGTGGGGGAATCACACCAGTGTTCAGGGCTTTCATGACTTATTTTCAGCTCTGTTGTTTAGGAATCAGTCCTGGCAGGGCACAGGGATGTAGGATACCAAGTATCAAATTCAAGCCGACCATATGCAAGGCAAGTGCCCTACCCTGACATGTTAATACTGCCTCCATTTTCCTCTGCAAATAATTTGTCCTTCACCAGTCCCTAAACAAGTTATATTGCACTTTTGTGAATCCCTATCTTCTTGGCAACCTATAATTGTTGCTACTATAAACCATCTCTTATCAATCCACATGTAAACCTCATGGCTGGATAATGCCAAAAAAATTTTGAGTTAGTACTTTTAAGTCATAACAATATTTATTCAAAATTATACTACTACATCCATCTGATGGAAATTTGGCAATGAGAAATTCCTGAGTCCAGAGTCAGGAGTAACCCCTGAGATTGCCAGGTGTGGCCCAACTGACAACTACCCCCCCCCCAAGAAGTTAGATTTTTAGGACAAACTGAGAGATCATTTTTTTTCCCTTTTTGTCTGAAACAGGGCTAGTAGTTCAAATAAGTTTAAGAGCTTCCGATTTAAATTATGTAGAACTCCAATTATGTATAACTCCTTTATATTTTGGCAATTTTATTGGCATTTTATTATAAAAATATAACTAGATAATTGGAATGAAGATACATTGCCAGTCAAAACTAGGAGAAAATAGAGCTAACTACATGAACCTATTATATTTTAATATCAGAGATTACAAAAGACTTATTTTGTACTTTCTATCCTTTATATTGCTTTTGTCTTGGCATGCTGGAGAATTACCATAGGCTCTATCACTACCATGAAAAAGGTAGCTGGGAGCTGCAGGAGCAAGTGAATCCAAATAGCAAGCAAACAAAAGGTAACTGGGAAGACTATACTTGGAAATATAGAACATGAATTTTGATGAATCCTTAAAATAAAATATCCAAAGGACAATTGTATATTATCTATTGTTAAATCTATCCTGAGGGCCTGAGAGATATTAGAGGGGTTAAGGTACAAGTCTTGCATGTAGCAAACCTCTTGTTTGATCACTAGCACTACATGTTCCCTAGCATCACCAGATGAACCATAGAAGTCTGACCCAGCACTACAGGATGCATACCTGAAGCCCTCCTTCCCAGAGGGTAGAAATAGGAAACCCAAGTCATTCCCTGGCACCACAAACCTAAGCAGTACTGAAGACTTGGACTCTCACCTTTAACCATTGGCCAAGAAGTGTAGTAAAGAGTACCTGGCTCCTGAGCATGGCTTGGAATACTCCATTAGCTGTCTGCCACTCAAAAGAGATCTCCATTTTGAAATGTGCAAATTTGAAATGAACTAAAATTTCAAGACTTACTTTAAAAGGAGACTTACTTAAAAGGAGCTAGTGTGATAGTATAGTAGGTAGAGCACTCACCTTGCACTTGGCCAATGCGGGTTCAATCCCTGGCATCCCATGTGGTTCCCAAAGCCCTGTTAAGAATGATTCCTGAGAACAGAGTCAGGAATACACTGCTGGATGTGACCCAAAATAAAATAAAACAAACCACACACACACACATAAAGACTGACTTAAGAGAAAAAATCTATTTATTATTTATATATAAAATTGTCCAAGCACAATCAGTAAAGTCTGTATCAAGTTCCCCGACCACAGGTTATGTGGTTCCAGGAAAGGAGTCTGTTCTTAATTAATGCATGCCCTACTTTTTTTTTTATTAATTTCAACAACAAGTCTCTATTCGATGTTTAACTTTTTCAATTTAGCTTTATATCTTTTTTGACTCCATGACAGAAGAGAAAGGCTTGATGTACTAAAGTTATAGCCAGCATTTACTAATTCTTTTATTCGACTTTTTAAAGTATTTAAACTTGAATCCAAAATTCGAGGACTATCAATTATTTGTAAAATGCTAATTTCATTTTCTATGAGAAAGTCTACTTTATCATTAAATTTTTTCTCGCCCAAGAAGATCATATCTGGATAGCTTAAGACAAACTTCTGGACCATTTCTTCTGTACATCCAAGAGAAAAGAGTTTCTCTTTGATATTTTCATAGTTCCTTTTGACATAATCATTGGAAAGATCTAGAATTTCAGCTGCAGGACCACATATAAGAACAAGCAGCTCTTCATTGTTCAAGTTGAAAGTTGATTGTAAAAACTCAATGTTATTTTTCACTCGTTTGGTGCTCTGAATTAAGATAAATGGATTTTTAAAAATGACCTTTTTGATGAAATCTATGTGATCATTGTTACCCAATGACAAAGAAATATCTTGCAAAAGTTTGATCATCTGTTTATTCAGGTTAAGACTATTGGAGAAGGTACGTGGGGCGTTGGTCAATAATCGACAAAGGCATTTTTCAGTCAGTCCAACTGAGTAAAGGAACTCTATGTTCTTTTCTAGGTTTAAGTTGTTATTTGATCGAAAAAAAGATTCAGGAGAACGTTCCAAAATATTTATAATTCCAAGATCTGTTGTCATAATTCTTCTCCACAGATCCCATCGTTTTGAAAGACTATCAAGGTTGCGAGTTACAGCTCGTGGATATCTTGATATGATGCTAGCAATTGCTTCTTTGCTAGCTCCTTTGGTCATGAGAAACATTTCCAGATCTTGCTCATTGGTACCCGTCTTATGAAAGACTCCAGGCTGCCGTTTCCTTGCCATGTCCACATCTACTCCCATAGTTATTAAGTTATTCAATAGTTTTTTATTCTTCAAAGACTCATTGTTTGTACCACATTTCACACCAAAAAACCTAAATGAAACTGATCCAAAGAGAATTTCTGCTGAAAACTGGGCCACCCAACATCTTGAATCAAAGAGAAAGTTACTTCTCATATATAAGAAGTTTCTTGATGCCATAATAGTCAGGTAACAGTTCTTTTGAAATACTGTACAAAAGAAAATAAATATTAAAGAAATTCATATGAAAACAGTAAAATGAGCACATTAACAATTCTATAAGCATTGTTTCTATAAGAAAATGCCTAAAGGCTTCAGCTTTCCTGGAGCTGTAGTAATAATTCAGTCACTCACTTCCTCCTACTCTCTAGCTGACTACTAATTATCTGCTAGTGTAAAAGTGTTTTCATCTTATCATAAAGAGAAAAAAAAAAAAGTATAACACTATCACAGTTCTAAAATTATTCCTGCCATTATCTTACCCTTTTTTAATGACCTTGCCTGTCTTACCCTACCTCAGTGCCTCTCAATTATTTTCTGTCATGATCCCCCAGGAAGAAAACATTTTTCACCCCCCACCCCACGGGACTATAAATTGTATCTTTATTAAAATAAAACTTTAACCTGCAAAACGAAAGTATATAAAATAATTTGAGCTGATTTTTTAATCAGAGGTGATGTCTGGATTAATGACTACAATGAGCATGTTTTGCAATGCATTGCTTTTCGAAGCAGGGATTGAAGCAGGACACAGCAACTCTCAGCTCCAGAGACATACAAAGACATAAACTCCGGGCTTAGCTTGTTATAACAGTGTTTGCGCGTTTGGTCAAATGCGCCCCCTTTACGGAGCCTCGCACCCCCCATGGAGGGCGTGCCCCACTATTTGAGAAGCACTGCCCTACCTAAAGTAAGCTGTTTCTCTCTGCTTAAATCTTCTGACTTTCAAACCAATGGTTTATTCTTACTTAAAATGCTTTTAACTGTCTTGTCTTCAATCTTCCCAGATCTTTGGCTTTACCACTGCTCAAAGATATCAGACTTCTTTGCCTCTTTTCTTTTGTTATCAAACCCTGAAAACTTCAGACTACATAATTTCCCTTTAAGTTCCTTTGTCTAGACTCATGGTAATCTTCAAACTCAAGCCATAATTAGTTTTAATTCTTAACTTATATAAACCCCTTGTCAATAGCTCCTGATCCTATTTTACATCTCAATTTACCCTATTGTCCCACTGGATGTCACCCAACAACTTCAAATCAATTTCATCCTCTAAAGTATTAGAGATAATTAATCTATACAGTCCACCTACATGTGGAATTATGCCAAGAACTTTCCTGAAATTACACAAATCATTCTCCTCCATCTCACAACCTTATTACAAAAGACCAACACGTTTCACTATACATATAACTTCAAAGGAATGACTACTCAATAACTCATTTTCCTGATCATTTAGGTATTTGTGTCAAACCTTGGCAAAAATAATCAACACACGAGTAGAATAAGACATGAAATAAATGACTATATAGGTAAAACTGTAAGTTCCTTTTAAAATGAACATGTCTAGTTACAGTAAATACTTTTAAGAAAAGCAACAGAAAATGGTCTTGTTATTAAAATTATCAGATGACTTTTTTTTTTGGCTTTTGGTTTTTGGGTCACACCCAGCAGCACTCAGGGCCTACTCCTGGCCCTACGCTCAGAAATCGCCCCTGGCAGGCTCGGGGGACCATATGGGATGCCGGGATTTGAACCACTGTCCTTCTTCATACAAGGCAAATGCCTTACCTCCATGCTATCTCTCCGGCCCCCAGATGACTTACCTTCCTAATTCATTTGAGATCTGTCGTGATCTGTCATGCAAAACACAAAAACACTTCTCTTAAATGTAAAATATAACAAACGTAAAAAATAACAAAATAGGTTCTGGGTCCGAAACGATAGTGATAGGGCATTTGCTTTGCATGCGACCAACCCCTGACGAACTCCAGTTCAATTCCCGGCATCCCATTTGGTCCCCAGAGCCTGTCAGGAGTGATTTCAGAGTGCAGAGCCAGGAGTAACCCCTGGGTGCTGCTGAGTATGACCCAAAATCCAAAATAAAATAAGTTCCAACTACTGAGGAGCTTTCAGGAAAGAATCAAGTAAGAAGATGTAAATATAAATGTAGATAGATAACAACTCTCAGATAGATATCCCCCACTACCACCATGGAATATAGCCAAAATGCTCAGGGTTTACTCCTGTCTCTGAGCAAAGGAAGGGTCAGAGGACTAAAAGATGCTGGGAGATTAAACTTGGGTCAGAGGCATGAGAAGCAAATACTCTACTAGCTGTACTATCGCCCCAGTTCCAGAAAGGATAGTCCCAAAAATATTGTTTTCTCCAGAATATATTCCAGTATGTGTAATATAAATTTGCTCATACATATACCTATATTATTTAATTTTCTAATAATATCTTTAAGCACCATGGTTACAAACATGTTTATAGTTGTGTTTCAGTCATAAAAAGTATTTGGGATAGTCCCAAATACAACCATTCTGCCAACAATGTCCCAAGAGCCCTCTCCTAATAACTGCACTAACAACTTATCATGAAATGATAGTGAGAGAAATAGAATGTCTGTCTCAAAGACAGGCAGGGGGCTGGGAGAGGATGATGATTGGGGGTATACCTATATATTTTAAGCTGTACTTTCTTTTACTATATGGCTCTGACAAACTAAGAGCTTGATTTATAATTACTTAGAATATATTACATAAAGGAGACATTTTACCTTTCCATCAGTCCTAATTAAGAGAAAATAGACATATAAACTCAACTCATCACAAGTCTCAAGGTTAATGTGCCAGACCATGGGGGACCAAAGAGATAGCATGGATGTAGGGTGTTTGCCTTGCATGTAGAAGGATGGTGGTTCAAATCCCAGCATCCCGTATGAGCAATCTCTCTCTCTCTCTCTCTCTCTCTCTCTCTCTCTCTCTCTCTCTCTCTCTCTCTCTCTCTCTCTCTCTCTCTCTCTCTCTCTCTCTCTCTCTCTCTTCTCTCTCTCTTCTCTCTCTTCTCTCTTGGTTTTGGGCCACACTCAATGATGCTCAGGGGTTACTCCTGGCTATGCACTCAGAAATCGCTCGTGCTTGGGGGACCATATGGGACACCAGGAATTGAACCCAGGTCCATCCTGGGTCAGCTACATAGAAGGCAAGTGCCCTACCATTGTGCTATTGCTCTGGTCCCTTCTTTTATTTTATTTATTTATTTATTTATTGCTTTTTGGGCCATACCCAGTGACGCTTAGGGGTTACTACTGGCTACACGCTCAGAAACTGCTCCTGGATTGGGGGACCATATGGGACACCGGGGGGTCGAACCGCAATCTGTCCTAGGTTAGCATGTGCAAGGCAAACGTCCTACCATTTGCACCACCATAGCCTCAAATATTCTTTTTGTTTTGTTTTGTTTTGTTTTTGGGTCACACCCGGAGGTGCTCAGGGGTTACTCCTGGCTGTCTGCTCAGAAATAGCTCCTTGCAGGCATGGGGGACCATATGGGACACTGGGATTCGAACCAACCACCTTTGGTCCTGGATCAGCTGCTTGCAAGGCAAACGCCGCTGTGCTATCTCTCCAGGCCCAGCCTCAAATATTTTTAAAGTTCAAATAATCAGCAATTAGATCCTGAAAAATTGAAAAAAATTCCAAAACTATAAAATTAAGTAACGTACTAACAAAAATGCTGGATACTATAAAAAAAAATCAGAAAGTGAGAAACTCAAAGCAATTTTTAGAATAATTTAGACTGTTCTATTCTGCATAATAACCTATTCTGTATCTACATCATCTTCCAAAGAATAGAATATTTAAAAACATAACACTGTTAAAGAAGGAAGACTACGTGATGCAAATCAACTATTCTCTTACAGAGATGTTCAAAGGGTGCCCTCTACTGGATAACAGCACAGAATTCTACAGCTGTGAATAAAGATTTGTGCTTCAGAAATGATCCAATAGAGAAACCAGCAAAATTCCAATTTATATACCTTATTTCATTGCTTTTGTTTGTTTTTTGTTACACTCGGAAGTGCTCAGGATTATTCCTGGCTCTATGCTCAGAAATAGCTTCTGGCAAGCTGGGGGGGGGGGGTGCGGGGAGGAATGGGACGGGGGCATTTGGGATGTCAAGAGAGGCAAACACCCTACTGCTGTGTTATCACGCCAGCCCTCATATTTGTCTTGTTTGTTTGTTTGTTGTTTTGTTTTTGGGTCACACCTGGAGATGCTCAGAGGTTACTCCTGGTTCTGCACTCAGAAATTGCTCCAGCAAACAGGGGGGACCATATAGGATGCCAGGATTCGAACCACTGGCTGTCTTTAATCAGCTGTCCTTAATCACCGGCTGTCCTTAATCAGCTGCACACAAGGCAAACACCCTACCACTGTGCTATCTCTCTGTCCCTATTTGTCTTATTTTAAGATTTCTACTTTGAAATATATACACCAATACTTTAAGTCAAATTTGTAACTAATAAATAAATATATAAACTCCTATTTTGTAGTTATATTCAGAAATCATTTTATTGAGAGTATACAAAAATCACAAAGTCTGAAAACGACACACTCTTTTGGAAACTGTCAGAATTGTGACAATGAACAAGTTACAGGTAGTTTCTTAGTAAAAGAATATCAAATTCAGGTTTTTCCTGAAGATAGTTTAAGTAAATATGCCTTTATATATAATTCACTATCCATGAAAATATCTTTCACACTAACATGTCCAAAATAAAACAAAGCTCTTTTTCCAATCAATAAACTAGCCATTAAGATCACTATCCTATGAGTCAATTGTAAGGGTGCATTGCTTTCTTCTTCATTCTCAACCCTATTTATCAAATCATATAGATGATCTCTGAAATCCAAACTCTCTGCTATTCTCTCATCCTATTCTATAACCATATAGCATTCGATTCTCTAACCATATACTGTTATAGCTATATAGTTATATAAACAAACATTTTATGTGTTATATGTAAACATAGATATAAACTATACACATATACATAACATATAATTTGCTACTCTACCATTATTCAAAACTGCCACCACAGGAGGTACTTGTAAAGCAAAAATGTGATTATATTCCTCCTTAACTCTCACCTAGTAAATTCTTCATAATGACCTTCCAAGTCTCATCATGCAGTTCCAACCACCATTTTAGCGACTATTTCTATTCTCCGACCTTACAATCAGGCAAAACTACCTCTCAAATCTCAGGACAAATTCACTGTTTCTTACTGTCTCCTAGCTCTTTTTTAAGCAGTTCTGCCTTTTGTACTTGCGATAACTACCCAGAATAGAAAGTCCCATTCAAATAATATCTTTCTGAAAACCATTACCTTGCCAAAAGAATTTTGTATTATATATTTGTCTTATAGTAAAAAATTACTCAGGAATCAAAAATTAACAATTTATTCTTATATAAAATAAAAGAGCTAAGAACTTAGAACTGCTCTCACTAAAATTTGATATTGATCTCAATACTATAAATGCAATAAATTGACCCAAAACTATTCTAAAAGCAATGTTAATTATCAACAACTGACTGACTGTAAGAAAAAGAAATTTTCAAACATCACTCTTGGAAGATAATTTGATAATATTCTCATTGTCCTTTGACCCAGCAATTTTACTTCTCAAAGTTTAGCCAAAGGAAATAAAAGGATAAGACACATGAAAAAATAATGATCATAATTATTAGTTGTTATCGTAAAAATAAACTGATTCCAATGGCATATGATCAATAAACTGTGGTGCACGTATAAATGATAAAATTAACCATTTTGAAGCTGGAGAGATAGATGATATGCTTTGTATGTAGGAAACCCAGTTTTGATCCCCGTCAATCTATGGTTCTCATGGAGCAACTCCCAGCATTGAGCAGAAAGTAAGCCCCCATCACAAGTGTATGCAGTACCCCCAAAACAAACAAAAAACACAACTATTCATCCTACTAAATAAAATTTAAGGTAGCTCCAAAACAATAGAGTATATTCAAAATACTCTAAATGGTGAACTAAATAATAATATGAATTAAAATATCACATTTAAGGGGCCGGGAAGGTGGCGCTAGAGGTATGGTGTCTGCCTTGCAAGCGCTAGCCTAGGACAGACAGCGGTTCGATCCCCCGGTATCCCATATGGTCCCCCCAAGCCAGGGGCGATTTCTGAGCGCATAGCCAGGAGTAACCCCTGAGTGTCAAACAGGTGTGACCCAAAAATCAAAAAAAAAAATCACATTTAAAAGTAGAGACATACATCTACAGAGAGAGAATAAAATACTCTGTGAGCAATAATAACTAGGTACTATTTCTTAAATATTGAGATAATAGTTTAATGACCAAAAAATACTTTACAATCAGGCAAGAAATGTTAAAAATTAGCCTAGAGGGCCCGGAGAGATAGCACAGCGGCGTTTGCCTTGCAAGCAGCCAATCCAGGACCAAAGGTGGTTGGTTCGAATCCCGGTGTCCCATATGGTCCCCCGTGCCTGCCAGGAGCTATTTCTGAGCAGACAACCAGGAGTAACCCCTGAGCACCACTGGGTGTGACCCAAAAACCAAAAAAAAAAAAAAAAAAAAAATTAGCCTAGAAATGCAGAAAAAAGTAATGGAAAACCTTTGTCTTATATGTATACAGATCTGTTCTTCAGAAATTTAACAGATATATTAAATATGATCAGTATCAATTATATTGCACTCTTTTTGATTGTTTTTGGGCCACATCTGGTGGGTGCTCAGAGGTAGCTTCTGCATCCTCCCATGGAGATATAACCTGGGCCTCCAGTATACACTACAGTCCTTTGAGCTATCTTCTCTGCATGATACCACAGTTTTTATAGCAAAATTTTATTAATAATTTATACTTTGCATAACACTTTTTATTGTAAACTTAACATCCAATCCCCCTATTATATCCGAAAGGTGAATATATTTAAACAGCCTAATGCTAGTTGTAACAATAGCCTCAATCCAGTTTTCAAAATAATATTACATAATTTATTTCAACCTGTCTCTCAAAATAATGTTTTAAATAAATCAAAATAATTATTTAGGCTAAAGTCCAAAATTAACAAATACACTGAAATTTTCTATATTGGTTTCTTGTAAGATCGAAAGAATAAAAGTCTATATTTCCCATTTCACAATTCCCTAATAGAGTACTTTTAATTTCTATGAAAATAACATCACTGACCACATTCCAATTGGTTTCTTTTGACAGACAAGTTAAATTTGGAGATCTATAAAGTTGCAATTCTCACCTCACAACTATAATCCTCCCCAAAAGCTGGAATATGCATGTACTTAAAATTGGGGGGGGGGGAGGAATGTGCAAAATACTGTCAGAACTTCGCGTTACAGAACAGGAGTCCAGGGGTGGGGGGTGTAGCCCAGCAGCAGATAAATACTTTGCCTGAGACCCTGGGTTCACTCTGATGCAAAGGGAGGGCAGAGGTGGGGGTGGGGGGGAGGTACTAACACAACTATAGATTCCAGTCAATCAACAATGTTCTCGTGACATGTTTAACCTGTACAGGTAAAACTGTTAAAACACTGAGATAGATAGATGATAGATAGATAGATAGATAGATAGATAGATAGATAGATAGATAGATAGATAGATAGATAGATAGATAGATAGATAGATAGATAGAGATAGATAGATAGATAGATAGATAGATAGATAGATAGATAGATAGATAGATAGATAGATAGATAGATAGATAGATAGATAAAACCTGCTCCCCTGAGCAGGATGGGAAAGAGTCGCAGAATCACAGTAATCTGCAAAATATCAACTAGTTGCTTCACAACCATCGGTTACTTTAAAACACAACCTAAAAGGTAGGCTATATCACAATCAGGATAAAATCTTAAAAAGCACCTGGCACTAAGTAACAAGGGTGGAATGGACAGGTGAGGCCTAACATTCTAATCTTCCTTAACTCCCAGCCCAGGTAAACCCACGGCTACCGCTCTGTGAATAATCTTTCCAGCCTTTTCTCCCATAAAGACAAGTCTGAAATGGATTGCAAGGATTTAAAGCTCCGCTGCACATAAAAATCTTCTCGCTGGGCCTCTAAATCTTGAAAGCACAACCTCAAGCAGCCACCGACCTCAGAGTGAATTGCTGTAAACTTTACTTCGCCTCTGGGACCCGGAACGGAAGGCAGAGGCCGAGATTAAAGACCAACTTCCGGCCACAGGCGGCGCGCTGTGGTGACCTCACAGTCCTTGCGCCGCCCCGGAGGGCGCTAGGCCTCCTCCGCGGTGAATTGCGAAGTGCCCGGCAGAGGGCGGTAGAAGACCGTGGTGGGCGCTAAGTCCTGGCTTAATTCTGGGTCTCTTGGAAAGGCTTTGTTAGTATATTTGAATTTTACAACCCGATAGGTTGATTGACTTATTAAAGTTAACGCCGTGCTATTAAAAAATAAAAAATGCGTATTTTAATGTCTTATTTATTTATTTATTTATTTTGGTTTGACGACCACACCTTGTGTTACTCAGTGTTTACCCCAGATTCAGAGATCACTCCTGGAGGCCTAGTGAGACCTGATGTTATCAGGGTCTGCCTCTTGCAATAGGCCAGCGTACTATCTGCTGTACTATCTCCCTGGCTTTCTCCCACCCATGACAGAATCTTTAAAACTTATAATAGATTGTCTTCTTTCTTTAAGTATCTTGGAAATTCTGGAACACAGTTGAGTGCCTAGTTGGACTCAGTCTTCAAACAAGGAAAGTAGCTCATGTTATTCTCCCTGCAGTACAAATTCATTATGATCCTTTTGAATTCGGGCTATTTGAGTTTTTGTGGGTTGTTTGTTTGTTTGTTTTGGATTTTGGGGCCACACCCAGTGATGCTCGGGTTACTCCTGGCTCAGAAATAGCTCCTGGCTTGGGGGACCAAAGTGGTCCGTCCTTGGTTAGCGCATGCAAGGCAAACGCCCTACCACTTATGCCACCACTATGGCCCCAATTTGAGGTTTCTTTAAATTGTTTAACTTTTTATTTAGGTGTTCTGATTTAGAATAGTGTTAATACAGTTTTAGGGAAACACAAACCAAGACAACAAAAAGATACAATTCTATACCTGGGAAAATGGCACATAACAATCTGTGTTGACAGGGATGTGGTGAAAAAGGGTCTTTCATACACTGCTGGTGGGAATACTGTCTGGTCCAATCCCTATGGAAAACATTATCATAAACTTCTTAATAATTTCAGTGTCAAGCTGCCATATGACTCAGAAATTCCACTTTTCTCTATCCCCAGGACAGAAAAAAAAAAAAAACATTCAAAAGGATGTATGCACACCACTATTCACTGCAGCACTCAGTACAATAGCTCAGATTTTGAACTCAGTTTAGAAGTCCAACAATATATGAGTGGATCATGCAGAAATAATATACATATATATAGCTAATACATAGGATCACATTGCTATAAGGAATGATGCAGTCATGCAATTCATAGCAACATGGGTAGAACTAGAAGATATAATGTTAAATAAATTAAGCCAGAATGAGGATAAATACAGGATGGTATCATTTACATGTAGCATTTAGACTAATTGTGTGAGAGGGTGCAATGGTTTAAATGGGAGTTACAACTCTCCATGATATTAAAGCCATCTTCAAGAATAAAACAACACTGTCTAGGCAAGTGGAAGCAAAGATAAATAAATGGGACTACATTAAATAAGAAACATCTAAATACAGATGGTCAAAAGGTACATGAAAAAATGCTCTACATCACTAATCATCAGGGAGATGCAAATCAAAACAACAATGAGGTATCATCTCACACCACACACAGTGGCACACATCCAAAGTACGAAAACAACCAGTGCTGATGCGGGGAGAAAGGGACTCTCATTCACTGATGGTGGCAATGCCATCTAGTCCAGCCTTTTTGGAAAACAATATGGATTTTCCTCGAAAAACTAGAAATTAAGCTCCCATATTATAATCCAGCAATAACACTTCTAAGGATATACCCTAGGAACCTAAAAACACAATACAAAAATGCTATCTGCACCCTATCAGCTTTGCAGTACAATTCACAATAGCCAAAATCTGGAAACAATCCAAGTGCCTGAGAACAAATGAGTGAATAAAGAAACTGTGGTACATCTGCACAATGGGATATTATGCAGCTGTAGAAAAGTCATGAAATTTGCTTAGATATTGGGTAAATCATGGAGTGTATCATGCTGGGTGAAATGAGTCAGGAGAGGAGACAGACATAGAATGATCACTCATCGGTCTACTGGATATTTAAAGAAATAGTATGAGAATAATAGCCAAAGACAATAGAAATGGAGGGTACTATGTGCAGGAAAGACAGAGAAAGGAAAGATAGACTGTGATAATAATAGTTGGAAATTATCACTCTAGACAAGAATTTGAGATTGAAAGGAAATAAAGTGATATGTATTATATCCCTTCAGTAACACTACTGCAAGCCACATGCCTAAAAAGAAAAAAGGGAAAATAAAAGAGTGAGAAAGAGGAGAGAGAAAGAAGAGAAAAAGTGAATGCCAAAGGGACAGTCTGGGTTTGGAGGAGAAGGTGGAATGAGAGGAGGGTAACGGGAAATTGGTGGCTGAAAATGAACACTGGTGAAGTGTCCACTGTTGGACCATTGTATGATCAAAATTTCAACTATCAACAACTTTTTAACTCTATCTCATGGAAATTTAATTTTAAAAATATATAAAGGAGAGTTGCCTAGATCACCCTTGGCCTCAGAGTGTAGTTAAAAGTAAATAAATAGAGTGAAGGGGCAAAAGATAGGTGTGCAATAATGAAGGGCAGAAGTGAAGCAGATTCATGTACACTGGTGGAGTAAAGGAAGCATAGAGCTAATTATCCAAACTACAGAGTCAACAACACTGAAACTATGAGACCCAAACTTAACAACCAAACTTTAAAATGTACTTGTCAAGATGGCAGGCTGGAAAAGGGAAGTATAGGAAAAATATAGGAACATTGGTAGAGGAAAATTGATACTGGTGGTGGGATTGGTGTTGAAACATGTATGTCTTAAACTCAACTATGAACAACTTTTAAATCATTGTGCTTTAATTTAAAAATCTAAACAATAATAAAAAATTTAATATTAATTTGGGGGAAGTAAAGTATCACCACACCACCAGTGTACCAAGATTCCACCACCACCACTGTCTTCTATAGAATGACTGTCAGGAGTCTGTTCTCTGTCATTGTTGGTTATTCCATTACTGTATTTCTTTAACTCCACATATAAGTGAGATCATTCAGTATTTGTCCTTGTCTCTTTAACTCATTTTGTTCAGCATGGTCTCCTTCCATTTCTATTCAAGTTGCAGTGAACTGTCAGATTTCATCATTTTTTCATAGCTAAATAGTGCTGTAAATCATGTGTTGTCCTATTTGCTATAAATCATGGCTTTATCCCCTTATCTCTAATTGGCTACTTAAAGTTGTTTTCAAATTTGGGCTATAACTAATTTCTGTACAGTGAACATAAAAATAAATGTCTTTTCTGATTAATGGTTTTGTGTTCTTGGGATAAATGTATGAAAGAGGAATTTCTGGGTCATAGGAAAGTGTTAGCCTTTGGTTTTATTGCTGTTGGTTTTATCTGATGCTTCCACATATTTTCTAAATAGTTTGAACAATTCCAACAAAAGTTAGTGAGTTTTTCAATTACTTAGTCAAACATTGTGGTTTAAAAGGTTGTTCATAATATGGTTGGGCATTTTTCACAGCTACCAAGTTGTTCACGATTGAGTTTCAGTTTTACAATGTACAATACCCTTCATCAGTGCACATTTCCCACCACCAGTGGCCCAGTTTCTCTCCTGCCTTCCCCCACCCTCTCTCCTACATGCCTCTATGTCACATTTTCCTGCGAGAGAGAGTGTGCATAATCTTCTTTTAACTACAACCTTGCCAGCACTACTTCTGGTCTTTTTGATATTTTAATCAAATGTAAACAGAAACATAATATCCAGTACAGATGCCTTCTCTCCTCCTTCCTTGGCAACACTTTAAACCTATCTGGTACCATCTGTCTCACCTGCCTGGTGCTGATGACAATGATAGGATATTAAATTTCAGTTCAAGACCATTCATTCTACTATGACCTCAAAAAAAAAAGTAATATGTACTAGAATAATTATCTAATTATCAGGTCGCCCAGTTATCTTCAGCAAGAACTGGTGGTTTATATAATAAGGAAAAAGTGTTGATTAAAAATTCTAATGGATGTAAGAATGTCCTGTATTAATTTAAAACATCATGATAGAATTCTCTTCATCCATTTCTGTACCAATGGTTTATCTTTACTGCTTGTACCACTGTTTATTAAGTATAAAATAAAATATTCATGCAATTTTTATTTGCATTGATTTCAAAGCTACCGCTTATATATAAAATTCATACTTATGTACACTAACTTATATTTATGATAATAAACTCATATATAGGTGTCTGTTCCATGCAGAAATAGATCTTATAAATTCACATACAGAATATTTCTGATTTTCAGGACTTATTTATTTAGGAAGGCACTTCAATAAGTAGTTTCACTTGCTAGACAGACTTTTAATAAATAATTAAAATATTTATTCAGAAAACTCAACAAAAACCAGAATTAAAATACAAAAGAAAGAAACAAAAAGTCAGCTAGAAGTAATTCAAGGTAGTGTTTCTCAAAACTTCCCAGATTGCTCCCCTACTGTCTTATTTCCCCCACCCAAACCCTATGGTCCCACAAACTGCTAGACTCAGTAGATAATTGTGCCCTTTTTTCTCCCAACATTAGCTTTCCAGATAGACCTGCCAACTTCCTACTAGTTTCACTTGAGGGCCCTCATAGGAATATCAAGTTTCCCCAGAACTTGTTCTCCTATTCTCTTGCCAACTATCACTTTGTTTGCATATGAAAATGAAAAAAAATGCTATGAATTGCTTAACATTGACTGATAGAGTCAATTAGTTATGAGTAATGAGTGGTTATAAACACTTCCTGTGTGCAAGCAAATGATAAATAATGACTAACAGAAAATAATACCTCATTCAATTAACTCCCTTTTCAAAATATTTCTCTTTTAACCACCTTGGTTTATAAGGATTTCACTGCTGGGAACTTTCTTTGAAATGTGCCTAACCAGAGTCTATAAAGACTTTATGAGTTAGTTTTCTTACTTCCACTCTTATAATAACCACAAAGACTATGGCAAGAAATTGGATACTCTGCCTAGTAAAGTCGCAGGTTCCAAACATGATATGATTCTGGATGATGGTGGTTATTACTTTGCTGCAATCAGCAGTGCAGAGTAGACCAAAAGAAATATGATAGTCACTTGAAATTCTGCTTTACTTAGACCCCATTTACCTTGGTGAATTAAAAATAACTTTTTTAATTAGTTGGTTTGGATTGTTTAAATATACAACTGTCTGGGGCCGGAGAGGTGGCGCTAGAGGTAAGATGTCTGCCTTACAAGCGCTAGCCAAGGAAGGACCGCAGTTCAATCCCCCGGAGTCCCATATGGTCCCCCCAAGCCAGGGGCAATTTCCGAGTGTTTAGCCAGGAGTAACCCCTGAGCATCAAACGGGTGTGGCCCAAAAAAAACAATTTTTTTTAATTATTTTCTTTTTTTCTTTTTTATTTTCCTTTAAAATGTTAAAAATAATTATCAAAGATTTTGATTATTTATGTATTTGATTTATCTATTTGGTCACTGATTATGTCTGTCTACACCTTCACTAAGCTATATGGCCTAATTACATATACATTTTAATTAATTTTTCTGATTTTAAGACCTCTCATATGTAAAAATTCTTAGAGAACATACATGGGTGAGAAAGTATTAAGAACACTTGAAAACACTCAGATTACACTATCTGCCAGTTACTTACTAATCTTATTGCTTTACCAATATTAATTCTTTGATGGAAATACTATCTTCATTATACAGATGAGGAACATGAGATAGAAGCTAAATAGCATGTCTGAACTCAGACAGAAAAGACTTAAGAAATTCAACTCCAAAACTATAAACATATATCAGCACTATTCTTATAATCATAAAAGTCCAGTTCCAGGGGCCGGAGAGATAGTATGGAGGTAGAGCGTTTGCCTTCCATGCAAAAGGATGGTGGTTCAAATCCCAGCATCCCATATGGGCGATTTCTGAGCATAGAGCCAGGAGTAACCCCTGAGCACTGCTGGGTGTGACCCAAAACCAAAACCAAAAAAAAAAAAAAAAGTCCAGTGCCAATTCTATTCAATAGGATCAATCAATACAGAGAAAAGTGACAAGAAAGAGCTTTATTTAACAAGGCATTTTAAACAATGGCATGCTCATGTCCTAGCGAATCATCTTGCCCGTTTTATTGTAAGAATCAACTTACATAGGAAAAGAAAGGGAAAGATTAATTTATTTTTACTAAGGCACAATGATTTACAATGTTGTTCAAAATAGAGTTTCAGGCATACAATGTTCCAACACCAATCCCACCACCAATATGAACTTTGCTCCACCAATGGAAAAAACTATTTTTAGAAAGGCAGGTTGCAGATAGGTGGGCACCAGAGTGATCAATAAGCTCTGAAAAATGCCAGAGGAGTTTCAGGAGAGGAGAGAGAAGGAATTTTATTTAAGAAATAGGGGCCAATTGGGGCCGGAGAGATAGCATGCAGGTAAAGCGTTTGCCTTGCCTGCAGAAGGTCAGTGGTTCGAATCCCAGCATCTCATATGCTCCCCTGAGCCTGCCAGGAGCAATTTCTGAGCGTAGAGTTGGGAGTAACCCCTGAGTGCTGCCAGGTGTGACCCAAAAAAAAAAGAAGGAAGGAAGGAAGGAAGGAAGGAAGGAAGGAAGGAAGGAAGGAAGGAAGGAAGGAAGGAAGGAAGGAAGGAAGGAAGGAAGGAAGGAAGGAAGGACGGAGAGAGAGAAGAGAGAAAGAAAGAAGAGAGAGAAAGAAAGCAAGAAAGGATGGAAGGAAGGAAGGAAATAAGAAGAAAGAAAGAAAGAAAGAGAGAGAGAAAGAGAAAGAAAAAAAGAAAGAAAGAAAGAATGAAAGAAAGAGAGAGAGAAAGAGAAAGAAAAAAGAAAGAAAGAAAGAAAGAAAGAAAGCGAGAGAGAGAAAGAAAGAAAGAAAGAAAGAAAAGAAAGAAAGAAAGAAAGAAAGAGAAAGAAAGAAAAGAAAAGAAAGAAAGAAAGAAAGAAGAGAGAGAGAGAGGAAAAGAAAGAGAGAGAGAGAAAGAAAGAAAGAAAGAAAGAAAGAAAGAAGAAAGGAAAAGAAGAAAGAAAGAAAGAAGAAAAAGAGAAAGAAGAGAAAGAAAGAAAGAAAGAAAGAAAGAAAGAAAGAAAGAAAGAAAGAAAGAAAGAAAGAAAGAAAGAAAGAAAGAAAGAAAAAGAGAGAGAAAGAGAGAGGGAGGGAGGGAAGAAAGAAGAGAGGGAGGGAGGGAGGGAGGAAGGAAAGAAGGGAGGAAGGAAAGAATGGAGGAAGGAAGAAAGGGAGAAAGAAGAGAGAGAGAGAAAACAACAACAACAAAAAACCTTCCAAACAATCAATTCAAAATGTGATACATTGTAGTTAAAATGGCAATAACTGAACATCAAAATATAATCCTAAAACTAGGAAGGGAAAAAGATTCATACTGAAGGGAACTCCATATGACTCCACAGGTTTCTCAGCCGAAGCATTATCATCCAGAACAAAATGCAGGATAATTATTAAGTGTTGAATGAAAAAGATGACACTTAAAACATTCATAGCCATACAGACTTACATGGAGAAATAAAGAAATAATTAAATAATTCTCACATATCAAAGAGTAATAAAGAACAATAAATGAAAGAGAACTAGAAAAAGAAATGGAAGTAAACAATACATAAAAGAACTAGAAAAAGAAAAATAAATAAAGTAAATGAAAACAATAAATGATCAATATATCTCAAAGATGGAGATAAGAAAAATTAGAAGGGAGGAGTCAGGACAATAGGGCTTTTGCAGTGCATATGGCTGACTCAAGTTCGATCCCCATTTGGTCCCTGGAGCACCAGGAATAATTCCTGAGTGCAGAGGTAGGTGTAACTCCTTTTACCTTTTTTTGTTTTTTCGGCCACACCCGTTTGGATGCTCAGGGGTTACTCCTGGCTAAGCGCTCAGAAATTGCCCCTGGCTTGGGGGGATCCATATGGAACGCAGGGGGAATCGAACCACGGTCTTTCCTTGGCTAACGCTTGCAAGGCAGACACCTTACCTCTAGCGCCACCTCACCGGCCCTGTAGGTTAACTCCTAAGCATCACTAAGTATGGCCCAAAAACAAAAACACAAAATAAAATAAAAAATAAAAGGAAAACAGAAATCTAGAAGAAATATGCAATAAAGTCAATGAAAGAATGAACAAGATTAACAAAATCCTTAACTAAACTCAAAAAGAGTAAATGGAGTAAAACCTGAAAAATCAGAAATAAAAAAGGGGTAAGTTAGAACACACCCCCACAGAAATCCAGAGGAGTATGAATCTATCTATCATAAATAAAGTTATGCCTCTAACTTGAATAGCCTAGGAGAAATGGATGAATTTTTTCTTATAGATTATATAATCTGAAAGACTGAATCAAGAGGACCTAGAAACATGAATAAGCCAATTATAAGCAAGAAAATTAAAAATATTAAAGAAACTCTCCTAAACAAGTCTAAGTCAGTTAGTTTTACTAGTGAGTTCTATCAAATTTTCTAAGTTGACCTATTACCTACCCTTCTAATGATTCAACAAAAAGTTGAAGAAGGGCCCGGAGAGATAGCACAGCGGCATTTGCCTTGCAAGCAGCCGATCCAGGACCAAAGGTGGTTGGTTCGAATCCCGGTGTCCCATATGGTCCCCCGTGCCTGCCAGGAGCTATTTCTGAGCAGACAGCCAGGAGTAACCTCTGAGCACCGCCGGGTGTGGCCCAAAAACAAAAAAAAACAAACAAAAAAAAAAGTTGAAGAAACGTTGGGCGGGAATGATAGCAGGTGATTGCCTTGCACTCAGCCTAACCATATTTAATCCCTGGCATCCCAGATGGTCTCCCAAGCCTGCCAGGAGTGACTTCTGAGGACAAAGGCAGTAAGCCCTGAGCACATCAGGTGTGACCTATCACCCTCTCCCCTCCAAAAAAGTTGAATAAACAGAAATTTTTCTAGTCTATGGGACCATCACTATCTTGATACCAGAAGCAGATGCTCTCCACAACGCTGGTTCCCTGAGCCCTGTAAGGAGTGATTTCTGAGCCTGAGTGCAGTCAGTAATAAGCCCTATCATTCAACTAGGTGTGGTCCCCAAACCAACTATACCAAGCAAAAGAAAACTGGTTTGATCTCTATGGAAATCATTTTAAACATTTCTCAAAAAATTGAAAATGAAACATGATATAGTAATTCCATTACTGTTCTGAAATGTTATTTATTCCCCCTGGGTTTTAGTACAAATCTTAGCATTAGGAAAGGCAGAAAAAAGGGAAAGGAAGAGAGGCACAGAAAGAGAGAAAGAATTTAACCTTGTTTGTTGTGGTTTTGGTATTTTGGTTGTCACACCTGGCAGTGGTCAGAGGTACTCCTGGCTCTGCACTCAGGAATTACTCCTGACAGGCTCAGGGTACCATATGAGATGCCAGGGATCTAACATAGTTGCAAACAAGGCAAACACCTACCAGCTATATAATCACACTCTGGCCCCTTGACGGTGTTTTAAAGCATATAAAACAATTAAAATGTTCTCTATTGGGGCTGGAGAGATAGCATAGAGGTAAGGCGTTTACCTTTCATGCAGAAGGTCGGTGGTTCGAATCCCGGCATCCCATATAGTCCCCTGAGCCTGCCAGGAGTGATTTCTGAGCATAGAGTATAGAGTATAGAGCCTGAGCACTGCCGGGTGTGACCCAAAAAACAAACAAACAAACAAAAAGTTCTCTATTATATAAGGAAATATATTTCTGTCCTGTCCTCGACAATAGCACAATGACTTATGATCTGTATGTATTTTAGTATGTATTTAAATAAGTCATTGTGAATTAAACATCCTAAGATGTTTAATTAATTACCTGCATTATCCAAACCCTACTTAAGTTTCTTCTTTAGACATTTTACTCCCACAAGCTAAATTATTCATCTCACCAAACTTTCTAACCTAACAAAGCTGTTGCTTTCTGGACTAAAGTGTTACCGTGAACATGAGTCTCAGTTCTATAATTTTTTTCTTTATTGTTAGATAAGGGTAAAGAAACATGTCTAAAAATAGATACTTGGAGCTTAAAATCTGTCAGACCATATGTTGTACAACTCCAAGATCAAGAAAACAAAGACAATCATTCTCCTGGGGGTATGCATTACTGCAGTAAGTATTATTAACTGTCATTCAATGGAATCAAATGCCAATCCATTTGTATGGCTGTACAGTCATTTAATAAACTTAAGGCAAGAAATAATGAATTCTTGGGGGTGGGAGACTAGGACAGTGATGGGGAAACTGTATATTGTTACTGGATCTATGCATGCATTTGAATCTTCTTATGAGAAGTGCTTATGACAGATGTAAAATTTTTGTGGCATTCTTCTTTTTCTGTTAAGGAAATTACTTCTTTCTGATTGACCATCATATGAATGACCGTAGGCTTTGAGGAAGCCTTCTATTTGCAAGAAGGTATTTGATAATACAACATAATAATCTTTTAAAACTCTTAAATAAGGGGGGCAGAGAGATAGAATGGAGGTAAGGCCTTTGCCTTTCATGCTGAAGGATGGTGGTCTCTCGAATTCCCGGCATCCCATGTGTGTCTCTCCTGAGCGATTTTCTAGAGTGTAGACGCCAGGAGTAACCCCTGAACACCTGCCGGGCTATGACCAAAAACCAAAACAAGACAAAAACAAAACTCTTAAATAAGGTTCTCTATCTATATTAATGATCTTCATATAGGAGCTGGAGAGGTGGGCTCAAAGGCTGAAAACATGCTGTACATGTGAGAATGTGAAAAATCGAGGGTCTAACTGCATGGCTCCCCTAACTCCAGCAGAAGGCCCCCCATAACACTAAATGTGGCCCAAACCTCCCCCCTCAAATCACTAAATATATTTGTCTTCAATATTTACATGTTTAAAGAGTGTAAACAGAATCACATTCAAATATTTAATTCAGACTATTATGCTAGAATATCATTGAGGCTGTGTACATAAACACATTTGACAGTTAACTCAGTCTGGCCACAAACAGTTCTAAAATCCCAAAGGGGGTTGATTCTTTTCTATTTTAACTAATAATCAAATTTCCACTTCTTTAGAGTATGGAGAACAAATGTATTGGCATATTTTACATAGTTAAACCCTTTCTTCATAATAAATCTTTAAGCACCATGAAAATATGTAGTTGGGTTTCAGTTATAGAAAAGAACATTCCTTCACCAATGCAACAATGCTAAGGTTAAAAGAGCACAGCGGTGGGGCATTTGCTTTGCATACAGAAGGATGGTGGTTCAAATTCCGGTATCCCATATGGTCCCCTGAGCCTGCCAGGGGCGATTTCTGAGCATAGAGCCAGGAGTAGCCCCTGAGCGTTGCCAGATGTGATCCAAAAAACAAACAAACAAAACCCAATATTTCTCAGGCTCAGAAAGATAGTAAAGTGGGTAAGGCACTTGGCTTGCACACAGCTGACCCAGGTTTGGTCCCTGTTACATTGTCCCCCGAGTCTGCCAGGAGTGATCCTCAAGTGCAGAGCAAGAAGTAAGCTCTGAGCACCACTAGTGTGTCTTGTATAATCAAATGAATAAATTAAAAATAAGGCTAAATTTAGAAATAACTAAGAAAATAATTATAAGATTCTTTAAAACAAAATAATATATATACTTATATATTATAGTTGTATTTTGTGTTATGGTTTTGTTTAAAATATTTATTTTAAGCACCATTACTTACAATACTGTAATAATAGGGTTTCATGCATGCTGTGATTCAACACTGCACCCTCCACTAGCATGTCTGCTTCCTTCCACCATCATCTCAATGTCCCTCTTCAACCTGAGCTCCAATCCTTCCACGTCACCCTTAGCTCCCTTGGTAAACTTGGTCCTGTACACCAGTTCTCAGGTTCTGTTGCCTTTAGCCATTTGTTATTCCTTCACAATATTTACTTACATCCTACATATGAGAGATCATTCTGTATCTGTTCCTCTATGTCTAACTTCACTCAGAATCATACTGTCCAGAACCATCCATATAACAAGTTACATTATTTCATCTTTTCTCATAGCTGAGTATTATTCCTCTGTGTTTATGAACCAGCTTCTTTAACTATCATCTATTCTTAAACACTGGATTGTTTGCGGCTATTGTGAGTAGAGCTGCAATGAACATAGGAGCACAAATGCCTTTTCAGAATAGAGTTTTGAGGTCCTTGAAGTGGATGCCACGATACATTACAAGCATTCATATAATGAACATTTATACATGTAAAGTAAAAGTAAATGATGGCAATGTTCTCAATAAAAAACTTTAAAACAATGACTATCATGATAAAATTCAACATATACATTGTTTTAACATGTATCTCATATAAATTAAGAACTAAAAAAAAAAATTTTTTTGTTTTTGTTTTTGGGCCACACCCGGCGGTGCTCAGGGGTTACTCTAGCTGTCTGCTCAGAAATAGCTCCTGGCAGGCACGGAGGACCATATGGGACAGCGGGATTCGAACCAACCACCTTTGGTCCTGGGTCAGCTGCTTGCAAGGCAAACGCCTCTGTGCTATCTCTCCAGGCCCAAGAACTAAAAATTTTTATAATTATAAACAGCCAAAATTAAATAAAATTTTAATTGATATAGACACTTGTGTTTTGTGAACCCAAGTATTTGAAGTTATTTTTGTGGGTTTTTTGTTTTGTTTTGTTTTGGTTTGGTTTTTGAGTCACACCTGGCAGTGCTCAGTGGTTAGTCCTGGCTCTATGCTCAGAAATCACTCCTGGCAGGCTCAGGGACCATATGGGATGCTGGGATTCGAACCACTGTCCTCCTGCATGCAAGGCAAACGCCTATCTTCATTGCTATTCTCTCTCTGGCCCCATTTGTAAGTTATTTTTTAAGCATATTTTAAATTTGTATTTGCACATTATATAGATCCAATAATTTTTTTTGCCCTTCCCGCCTGCTGCTAATTTTAATATTAGAGTATAATTTATGTTTTTAGTAAGTAGTGCTATGGCTCAAAAGCCGAAGGCCTCATGTATGCAAAGCAAATCCACTTAGTGAACTACATCCTCAAATGTGAATTAGATCACATCTTACTATTTGGTTTTTGATTAAATTAACATGGTATCTTTTAAAATTCTGAAATCTGTTCTCCAACCTAATTACTAATGATCTCAAAATATGGGTTGGAAATTAAAAATTAAAACGAAAATTTGCTTATTTTGGTCCAAATTTCAATTATTTAGCAATAAACTTTCTTTTTGGGGGGGGGTCACACCCTGGTAGCACTCAGGCGTTTACCTCCTGGCCTTCTATGCTCAAAAATCGCCCCCCAAGCAGGCTCAAGGGACCATATGAGATGCCGGGATTCCAACACCCACCCTTCTGTATGCAAGAGACAAATGCCTTACCGCTGTGCTATCTCAATTTCCCCCCCAAAATAAAGTTTCTTATTGAAAACTTTTCATGTCTATATCATATTAACTAGTGAATACCATGCAAATTTGGGTTTAGAAAAAATAGTACAGCAGGTAGGGCATTTGCCCTTGCACAGCCAACCTGAATTCGATCCCCCAGCATCCCCATGTTCCCTTTAACCTTTCAGGAGTGATTTTCTGAATGCAGAGCCAGGATTAAACCTTGAGCATTACTGGGTGGTGTCCCCTAAACAAAAATTACCATGCAAAATTATACATATGTACAGACTATTATGTTTATATATAGTCACCAAATTAAATTTTATAGTATAAACTGTAATTAAAATGGTAATAAATGATAGTTTCATATCTATGTTTTATGCTTATTAGGCAACTTATCACTTATAGAATAGCAGCTAACTTAATCTATTAGGTCCTATATACATTACTATAAACTGGATGGTTTATAACCAATAGACCTTTATTTCTCAGAGTCTTCGAGACTTGAATTCTCAATCAGGGCATCACTATGGTTGGTTTCTGGTATAAGTTCTCTTTCCAGATTCAGACTCCTAATATTTTTCTTTTCTTTTTTTTTTTTTTTTTTTTTTTTTTGGAGGGAGGTCATACCCGACAACACTCAGGGGTTACTCCTGGCTCTATGCTCAGAAATTACACCTGGCAGACTCGGGGGACCATATGGGATGCCGGGATTTGAACCACCATCCTTCTTCATGCAAGGCAAACACCCTACCTCCATGCTACCTCTCCATCCTAGACTCCTAATTTCTCATTGTTATTCTTTTTTTTAGGCAGGGGGTTGTGCTTAGGGTGTGCTCAAATTACTCACAGCCTGGCATTAAGAGGACATGAAGTACTGCAGGTCGAATCTGAAACATATGCTTCAGGCCTTTGAGTTTTCTCTTCAGTCCCCTATATCCTTTTGTGGCTTAAAAGATCAAATTTTCCAGAATTTCTTTTTTAAGGGCCTTAGCTCATTTACGAAGCACCTTTGACAACATGATAATAGAAAATAAGATTTCTACGTATGAATCGGAGAGGGGAGGGGCACAGTCTTTCAGGATAAAGTATTAGCCTTGTCCTCAGATAATCCACACCACTGTCACATGCACAGGGTTCAATATTAGGTTTTTTTCCTTTATGGTTACCTCAGATCTGCTAACTTAAGAAACTTACAGTTCTAATAATACCCTAAACAAGTCACTGACATTAAATTAAAATTCAAGAACTACTGTAGTCAAAGATATAAAATCAAGAAATAAACAAAAGATATTTAGCCATTAACATGAAATCAAAAATTCAGAAATACATGCTTAAAGATAAAAGTAAAATATCACTTTCTTATAAAGAAAAATCAGCAAACTATCTAAATTTTATTTTATTAGACTTAAAGATAATATATAATAAATGAATGATTTAAGGTATTTTATTTTGCTTCCTTTTTGTTTGTTTGTTTTGGGCCATACCCAGCACTACTTAAGGGTTGCGCCTGGCTCTGTGCTCCAAAATCACTCACAGTAGGCTTGGGGGACCATATGAGATGCTGATGTGCTATATCTCTGGCCAAATATATTTTATTTTGTAGGTGGTTATATCTCATCTTTTAATCTATTTCTCAATATATGTTAGATTCAATTCTTTCAAATGCATTACCTCTTTTAAACCTTTAGGTGGTTTTCAGTAAGTCATTGGTATAGTTTAAATAGATTCTCTATTAGTTGAATTAGAAAAAGAAATTCATGATAATTTTACTTTAAAAGTTATTGCGGGTCCGGAAAGATAGCACAGCGGCATTTGCCTTGCAAGCAGCCAATCCAGGACCAAAGATGGTTGGTTCGAATTCCGGTGTCCCATATGGTCCCCCGTGCCTGCCAGGAGCTATTTCTGAGCAGACAGCCAGGAGTAACCCCTGAGCACCATCGGGTGTGGCCCAAAAACCAAAATAAAAAAAAGTTATTGCAAAAATTTTTCCAATAATTACAATTCAGATTACATAATTTTGCATTCATATTTCAGTTTACATACTTCACAAAAGTTAATTCTATTACTGGCTTCTTGGATAATGACAGTAAATGAGAGTGGGAATTAATGTAAATATATATATTTCAATTTTGCAGGGTAACAAATAGTTTAACTATTTTATATTATTTTGCACATTAGTTTTATGACATATGGTTTACATAAAGTCTTTATTAGGTTCCATAAAAATTCAAAGGCAGATATTTTTGGTAATAGTATTTGGCAAGGATATACTTGAATGTAAGGTAGTCCAGACTTTATCTTCAGTCATGGAATTATTCTGAGTATTTCCAACAATGGGAAGTATAGCAGGTGGGGTGGGAGATAAGTAGCAAAACTGGGTTCACATATCATCATATACATCATCACTCAAATGGTTAGAATTTTGCCATACTAACTCACAGGAAGTCAGTCTCTTTTGGCCCAACAGTAAGCCAAACATTTGTATTTCCAGAAAAATAACACTGGTCTCACTCAAATCCAGTATAAGCATAGTTACTCAGAGCAGTTTTCCTAACAGTTTTGTAAGTGTAGTAGATAGTTAGCATTTCACAGATGCAGAAATAGAATAGGCACTGAGAGATTACCTGAAACTTAAATATTTCAACGAAATGTAACCTGACTCTCAAAACTATATGACTACTTTTTACAAGTGTTCTTGGAAAATATTTTAGTCTATAATCCAATCTGATTTATATTTTATGTAGTATGCTGAAATATATAACCTATCAAACATGGTATGAAACTAGAATTTTTTTGGGTATATGGGCCACACCCAGTGATGCTCAGTGGTTACTCCTGGCTATGCGCTCAAATAGCTCCTGGCTTGGGGGACCATATGAGACGCTGGGGGATCAAACTGCGGTCCGTCCTAGGCTAGTGAGGGCAAGACAGACAGACGCCCTACTGCTTGCACCACCACTCCGGTCCTGAGAATATGTTTTATTCAAAATAAATTGAAGTACTTATGGATGAAAGGTTTATAATTCCATTCTTGAAAATAATAACACTAGATTTTGGTAGGCTCATTAGTCCACTTTAAGGCATAAATTTCTTCATAAAAACTAAAACTTATAAAAAGCTATTTTACTTAAAACATTTTATAAATATGTATTCACTTTTGAAACTTGAGTAGATTTTTCAAACTACTTTGCCAAAAAGAAATGCTACTAATATGGAAAATACAGAAAAATCTTAAATTTAACTCCTATGAGAAAACAAGTGTGTAGTATAATATTCTCAATATTCAGAAGGTAAATCAACACTAAAATATGTAACATAATTATGAGTTTTAAAGCTTTCGTATATAGAATCACTAAGATAAAAGATAACAAATATACAAGATTTCAGTTTTCAGCTCTGGTCTACTGGAAAGTACTTCCAGGGGCTCTGTAGAGGACACAGATAGTATTTGCACTTAATAGGAAAGAGATAACGAGATTGATTTAAAATCACTGTCATGAAAATCTTTATTACTAGACAATTCAATGTTCATTTCTCAGTCCTCATTTCACTATATGTTAAGCATCAATTATCCCTTCTCCTTTCCTCCCTTCACTTTTGCCTTTCCAGATTTATCTTACTTTTCTTCCTACTTATAATTGAAGTGCTCCAAGAGTCATTCTTCATATCACTTCTATATCTCAACCTGCTTCCTAGAGCAAATAGTCCAATAAAAAAATGTGACTCAGAAATGCAAGTCACATATGTAATTTAAAATTTATAATAGCACCATTTAAACAAGTAGTGAAATTTAGATATACACATTTAATGCAACATACCTCAATATCTGCATTTTAATATATAATCAATATTAGAGATTTCATATTATTTTGTTTTAAACTAAATCTTTAAAATCCAATTAGCTTTAGAGTCATTTTTCAAGAGCAAGTCTTCCATTTGTATGTGTATCTTTACAGATTTTTTATCTGTGGTGATATAACTTTGTTGGAAGGTGACTTTGAGACTTTAACAAAGAGAAATCCATGCTTGGCCTTAAAGATGCAAATGAGAGGCTGAGTCTCTAATAAGGTTTGAGAGGACTATTGTTTGCTTATTTGTTTGGGCATTGCACCTGGCACACTGCTCTGGGATCACTCTTGGCAGGGAACCTTACGTGTTCCTGGAGACAAACAAACATTGGCCATGTGCAAAGGCAAGTGCCTTAACTGCTGAACTCTCTCTGACCCTGTTTTAAAAGTTTCGTTGGTGGTAGGAGTGTGGGTGTAGGGATGTGTGTGTAGAAGAATTGGGTCTTACCCAGCTATGTTTGAGGCTTACTACTAGCTCAGTACTAAAGGTCACTCTTGGAGGGGCTCAGAGAACCATACGTATTGTCAGAGATCAAACCAATATCAGTGACATGCAAGGCTAGTGTCTTACTAGCTATATTATTTCTTCATAACCTCCCACTTGAACAAAATAGAAGTCACCCATAGTGGATCTTGAAAAATACAGCAATACTCCCAGTGGTTCCCAGTGGTTATGCATTTGAGCTTTTTAAACATAATGCTATACCATGCTTAATAGACTATTGTATAAAGTAAGTACAATTTTTGGGGGGTCACACCCAGCAGCTGTGCTCATGAGTTACTCCTTGCTCTGTGGTCAGAAATAACTCTTGGCAGGCTCAAGGGAACATCAGTGATATCAGTGATCAAACTTGGGTCAGCCACATGCAAGGCAAACGCCCTCCCTACTGAGCCATTGTTCCCATAAAGTAAGTACATTTTTATATGCACTGGAAAACCAGGTTTTACTTTAACTCTACTGCAATCTATATTTGTGTTTTGTTCATTCATTGGTCCATATCTAATGGTGCTCACCTACTCCCTGCTTAGTATATGGTTCTAGAGGTTCTCAGAAGACCTGGCAGTACTGCAGATTGAACCCTGATCTCTTACATGCAAGTATATGCACAATCCATTGTGTTGTTATTTTCTGGGCCTTCAATATTCATTTCACCATTATGATCTGGAATTGAACCTTCAGTATCTCTGAAGTGTATATATATATATATATATATATATATATATATATATATATATTAAAGACCTGAGAGATAATATAGCAGGTAGGGTGCTTGCCTTGCATGTACCTGACCAGGGGTTTGACCCATGGCATCCTATATGGTTTCCTGAGCACTGTAAGGAGTAATTCCTGAGTGCAGAGCCAGTGTAATCCCTGAGCATCGCTGAGTGTGGCGTAAAAAACCAAAACCAAAACAAATAATAAAGACCTATATATCATTGGATGCTCTTAGTAACAGGAAACACAAATAATCTTGTTTATTTTGAAGTATTCTTGAACATAGTCATTACACGCTAGTATATTGACAGTTTCTTTAGTCATTGAGAAAGTATTATTTAATAACAAAATAAAATATTCTTTTGTTTGTTTTTTTTGGGGGGGGGCACACCCGGCTATGCTCAGCAGTTACTCCTGGCTATCAGCTCAGAAATAGCCTCTGGCAGGCACGGGGGACCATGTAGGATGCCGGGATTCGAACCAACCACCTTATGTCCTGGGTCGGCTGCTTTGAAGACAAACGCTGCTGTGCTATCTCTCAGGCCCCAAAAGAGAATATTGTAAAATTTTGGGCAGTCAGTATCCACAGGCATAATCCGTCAATTCAGGCAGCATTTAAATTAAGGTGGTGGGAAGTTGTACTGGTGAAGGGAGTGTGTTCTTTTTTTATAACTGAAACCCAACTACAAACATGTTTGGAATCATAGCGCTTAAATATATTATTTTAAAAAATTCAAAAAATTTGTTGCATTATTCACAACACTTGTTTCCAATTTTACCTCTATGCTTAGCTTGTTGGGTGACTAAACAATTGCACCTTTTTAGTGTCTCAACTCTCTTATTCCTATAATATGTCTAATCTTCCAAAATTCTGGTAATATTAACAGCCCTCTGAGTGTTAATAACTGGCACAATTATGAATGCATAGTAGAGCAGAAGGGAAAAACACTTTCAGATTTAAGAATCTGGAAATCTGGGCTATTTAAAGCTAGTCTTCAGTTTATGGTAGACCTGGGCTTTTCTTTTTTTCATTTTTAGCTCCTGCTTTCACCTAACAGACTCCTATAACTGAACAAATAGTTTTAGTCAGACCTGTTGTGGTTTTTATTTTAAATACAACCTAGCTCAAAACAAAGAACCATCTTGCTCAACCTTAAACAAGGAGATCAACCGGAGACATTAAAACTGTAGTTCACCCTAGGGAAGTCTTTGAGGATAGAGGGTTGAGAGGAAAAAAAATGTCTTGAGGGAGTACATAAAAAAAAAAAGAGTGTAATTAGCACTTTATTAAAATCACTTGATTCAATCAACAAGCGTTTACAGGGTCTCAAACTTGCAGCTCCCGGCCCGCAAACGGCCCTCTGTACAACATTTTGTGGCCCTGCCCTAGAGGAATCTTTTGTTTTGTTTTGTTTTGTTTTGTTTTAGTTGTTTGGGTCACACCCCCCAATGTTCAAGGATTACTACTGACTTTGCACTCAGGGATCACCCCGACTTTGCCTCCTGCGGCCCCCAGGTAAATTGAGTTTGAGACCCCTGCCAGGATGCAAAGCATTGTATTACCCAAAATGATCAAGACATCTCAGTCCTCAAGAAGTGCAGCTTATGTGCGGAAACAGTAATGAACAAATTATTAATATATCATGCAGTGTAAAGGAGATGCATGAAGAAAAGTGACACTCATTAGGACATCTAATACACCACATATACTAAGCCAACAGGGATCTATTTTTGGAAATGCAAGGATAAATGGCTTTCTCAAGGTCAAGCTATTAAATCATTGTCCATTCTTTCCCGAGTCTACATTCCAAAGCCTAAGCTTCTTGCAGGCCATCGCTGCCCCAGAGAAAGAAGCTCCAAGGAGTGAGACCTGGGGAGGGTAAAAACCCTGATTATTGGACATTTTCAAGTCGCCCTGGAAGAACAAAAAAAAGATTAGGAAAACTGTTGGAAGGCGGCAATTGAGAGAGAGGGGGGCCAGGAAGACCCCGAGAAGGGGCTGACCCGAGAGTGGAGGAGGAGGCGCGGTGCCATTCCCGCAGTCCAGGAATCCATTTATTTAGACTGCATGCAAGTCTTTGAACCGGTAGTCGCCCACCCGCTCCCTGCGCCTTCTCGGGCTAGTCTTTTTCCCTTGGGAAATCTGCAGCGTTCCCCGTTGCACGGGCCCTAGGCGTTAAAGGCGGCCTTCGCTTTCCTAGCACGGTGGGTGGCGCTGAGCTCCGGGCGCCCGGCACACCCCCTAGCGCACGGCACAGCCTCCAGGAACCGGTGCGCTACAGCGGGAAAGCAAGGCCGGGTCCGCGGGGCGCCGCACGGCGCAGACGCACCTGCCGGGAGGGCGGGGCCTCGCGCCTGCGCGGAACCGACGTGCCCCCGCCCCGCGCCGCCGCCGCCGCCGCCGCCCCCTCTAGCCCCGCCGCCCCGCGGTGTGTTTACGTGGAGACCAAGATGGCGGCGTTGGCGGCGGCGTCGCGCGTGCGGCCACGACCGCTCGGCCAGTGAGCGCCGGGACCGGTCCCACTCGGGGCGGAGGGGAGAGCGTCAGGCGCGGCCCCTGCGGCTGCTTCCTGGGCCGTGGCGCCGCCCGCCGAGGCGCGCCTCCCTCGGAAGCCGAGGTTTTCCTGTCCGTGCCGGGCGACCGACCCTCTCTCCCTGTCGTCTTCCCGCAGCCTGCCCGGCGGAGGCCATGGAGGACGAGGAGCGGCGGAAGAAGCTGGAGGCCGGCAAAGCCAAGGTGAGCGCGGCGAGGCGCGGCAAGGGAGAGTGGGCCCGCCTCGCCTGGGGGTGGGGGCCGCTGCCAGGTTTGCTAATGCTCCCGCCTCGCCGCCCTTCGGTGGAAAACGCCCCCTTTGCCTTTGCAATCGGGCGACTCCTTCCTTGCTGGCTCGAAGCTCTAATTTCGCTCCCCCCCCTCTTAACAGCTGCTGGGTTTCTCCACCTCAATCCCAACCTTTCTTCGCCCTCGTCTCGCCTGCCTTGCCCCGGAGGAGGCCTGACGTTCTGGATGGAGCGTGCGGGCTTTGTGCTTGTCCTGGTGGAGATGGGGGGAGGGGGCCCCGTTTCTTTGACTGCAGGAGGACCCGGCTCTCTGCGTTCTCTGGCTGGCACGCTGGCACTCCCTCCCGGGTGCGTGTGATTGGCCGGTGACAGCTGCTCGGGCCACCCCGGCCGCTTGGTCCGAGGGTGCCCTGCCACAAGTGCCACCACCAGCTGCGAACTTGGCCTGCGTGGCCTTCGTGGCCCAGCGCGGCTCCTGTCTGCTCGCTGGGGAGGTCTTTGTCGCGGGCTTCTCTCCTCTCGTTGGGTTGTGCGTGATGGTAATGTTGATGCGGGTCTTTCTCTCTCCGTGGACCTTGCCTGGAATGAAAGGTTTCGTATTCTGAGACACACCTAGAGAACCTCGGGCAATTATTGTTCTCTGCGTTGCGAGCTACATGTTTGGGGGCGTGTGAGATTTACCCCTGAAGCCAACAATGCACATTGCTCTGCACACAGTCTCTTGTCATCCAGGTGTGCTCCGTGAAAATTGTGACCCAGCAAAATATACACTGAAGAATTCGTTTTAAAAACACATGTGAACGTGATTTTCGACTGCCCACAAAGGGCCCCTTTCAATACTGAAGTTATCTTTACTAGATTATAACCTGCCTTGTTAGAGAGATGATTGCTAGCAATCATATTTGAAAACACAATTACATTATAATTACTGTTAACTGTTTTTTCTTTCTTCCTCCAAGTAAACAAAGGAGACTGGGTCAGTGATTTTTTTTAAGGACCCTACCGTTGAGACGCTCAACATTAAGTTATTACATGAATATATAACCTGGCTTCGTATTTCTAAAATGTAATTGTTAGTTTACAAAAGAAGCTTTTAAACGATTGTATGTTTTCAGGTAGATTATTACCTTAGAATTTATAAATGGAAGGAAAGAGAACTAGTGCATCTCCGGAGGCTCAGAGTTAGTTACATTTCTGCTACACCGCGTTCTGAGAAGACCCTGTGATGCCCAAAAAGTGGAGGTGCTCCCCTTTAAGAAATTTTGAAGAGCTAATTAGATATTTTATGTGTCATTGCCTCAGAATTTTTTATTAGCTATTGTCAAATATTTTTCCTAAATATATGTGAAACGTTCCTATAGTTAGCTTTGGACAGTGTATTTCAGAAGAGGATTCATTTAAATAGTTTTAAATCAGCAAAATAGAATGTTAGTGTGGGGTGAAAAATTTTTTCTTTTACACTTGACTTTATTATAGAAGCATATATTATATTAGTTACCTGTATTAGTTACAGTATAAAACAATGGAAACAGCCATCCAAGACAGTAGCCGTGAAATCATTTTCTAAATTGTAGGAATGTGACAGGAGAGGAACATGAATCACAAAAATAGGACATTAAAATAGTTATGCATTTGATTTATATAAGCACTTATACTTTTAGGTTTAAATGTTTAGATTATAAATGTATTCAGTCTGCAAACCTACATTGTACTCCTGTTTTACACCAAGAGCTGAAAATAGGAATGACAGTCTTTGTTCTCATGTTGCTCACAGTTTAGTATGAGACAGACATTGGATAATGAGTACAATGGGGAAAGTGATAGATAGTAGATTACAGGTGAATTTTTTCTTTTGCTAAAATGCTGCTGTCTCATTTAAAAACTTACATAGAAAAGCAGGAAAAACACACAAAAACATCAGTATTAATAAAGGGTAGCATAATATCAAATAACCCAGTACTCAGATACTTGCTTAAGGAATGGACAGACAGAATGGCTGAATTGTAATGGTCACTACTTTATCATATTTGTAATTAATAGCAGTATTCCAAAAATCTCTTAATTGGAAGCTTCTTAAATCAATTAAGGTGACCATTTCCAAACCTAATTTTAAATGACTTTCTTTGTACATATTAAAATATACTACATATACTCTTTATATATGTACTAATAGAACTGTATTATAATAGAATACATTTTGGTATATGTAGCCATTAACATAATTCTCGAAAGACATTATGAGTTGAAAAAATGCCCACAAATAGTGAATGACTGGGCTGGAGCCTATACTCAGTGGATAGGTTATTTGCCTTGCATCATAGCTGACTCAGGTTCAATCTCCGGCACCCCATAATGGTCTTCCGTGCACCTCCAGGAAGAATTCCTGAGTAGAGAGCCAAGAGTTACCCTTGAGCATCGCCAGATATGGATCCAAAACAAAAACAAAACATAGTGGATTGTAAAATAAAAGTTCATGGTTTGTATGTAAGATTACCCCAGGCTCCATATTTCTAAACCCCATGCAGCTGGTTCTGAAGAAAGAGTGTAGTGGATAAGAAATAATAAGCCAAGCCAGCAGGAGAGAGCCATGGAGCTAGTCTGCTTTTGGCCTCCATGTCTCTCAGCCTCACCAAAAGCTAGACTATCTTTCTTTATTAAATCAATACCCAATACACCAGGAAGGGGAAAGTTGAGTGAGAGATAAAAGTACCTATCCAGTGACTTTTACATATCAAAGGAAATGATTTAAGGAAGAAGGAAGTTGGGGGACTGCCTTTGTCTTAGGCTAATAGCTGGTTGTCATCCTAAGGTGGTAGTACATTAAAAAAAAGTTACTGGGACTAGAGAGATAGTGCAGCTGTAGGATTCTTGTCCTGTATGTGGGCAATTGGATTCAGTCAGTCAGCACCAAAAAAGATTGTCTCTGTACTCACTAGGAGTGATTCCCCCTGTGAAGTGAGCCAGGAGTAAGCCCTGGGCACAGCTGCTTATGACCCCAAAATAATTAACAACACAAATAATTTTTTAACTTTTTATAAAATGTAAGTGTTTATGGAGTCTATGCACTTTATGACAGTTTTAGTTGTTTCCCTACTTGGCCTTTTTCTGTTTGCTCTTGTGTCATGAGCTCCTTCTTCCTTGTTGTAAGAAGCCTGACCTATGAAGATCTGAGACATTACTGCATTGTTCAGTAAATATTTTCGGAGCTAAGCTAACCCCATTTACACACTGTGCTCATGGGAACAGCACTACAAAAGCTGTCCTTGTGTTGAAAGCCATCTAAAGGACATTTTTTTCCAAGTAAAATTATTTACATTACATAAAATATTACAAAGTATATAAGGAACAGAAAATAAGAGGATAGTTGCATTTTTAATATAAAAGTTTACTCCTATAAGTTCACATTAGATATACTTTAAATGTTCTTCTATTAAGTCAGAATTCAGAAAAATCAAACTTCCCCATATAAAGTAGTGGCACCAGCTATTAAGCATTATATTTAACTGGCATTTTTATAAATAATTACTTTTTTCTGTTATCTTCAGTAACTAGTAATGATTGGATTTAAACTTTTTTAATGAACATTTGTTATTTGAAAGTGTAAAATTAGCAGGGTGCAGCAGTAACTCATGCATTCAGTCACTTGCCCTTGCACTTTGCAAACCTGGGTTATATCTTCAGTACTTCATATGATTCTTCAAGTATCGCCAAGAGTGATCCTGGATCACAGCCAAGTATTAGCCCTAAGCAAGCACTGCCCTATGAGGCTCAAAAAAACATGCCCTTCACCCAAAGAAAGTAAATTTTATGCATAAAACAGCAGTGCAAAGTGTCCAAACTGTATTTCAGATTATTGACAGAATTTTCAATGACTACTCTTACTGACAGTTTGTCATAATGTAAGTTTTATTTGCATATTTCATATATATTGCTCTACCAGTAAGAAAGCTGTTCTCCATTTTCATTTTCACTTTCATTGTCACTTTCATTTTCTCTTTCTCTTTCGCCTTCTCTTTTCTTTCCTGACGTTTTGCTTTTTTTCTGGCCTCACATGTGCAAGTCAAGCATTTGCTGAGTTATGTCACCAGTTCTTCATTTATTTTCTTTCAAAATTTTTAGCTTTTTATCTTTAAGAACTTTTCTAAATATTATAATCCTTTACAAATTACCTAGGTTACTTTAAATAGATTAAGAAAGCTGTAGCAAGTTATTACCACAAGTGATTGCCAAGTAGCAACACTCTCTAGTCAATATTCTACAGAGGGGCCTGCTTTGTTTGGTATCTAAATACCTAGTGGGGTCTTTGCTCATTTTCGATCTCTACAATCATGGCAGATTTTAGTCCATGGGTCACTAACCCCTGTTCATCTGCCCTGCTGCACCCATATTTCTTTGTAAACTTTTTTTTTGCCCCCCCCCTTTCTTTGTAAACTTTTAAACATTCTTTACACTCCTCAGAATATTTTTCAGCTAGGTCACCCTGAAGTGGATCTTTAAATTGTGGGTTGTTCCCAGTCCATGAGGCATTAGATGACTTGGTTGCATTTGGTTTTTGACTTTCAGTTTTCACATCAATTGCCTGACCCTTGTCATTTATGTTTGGTTCCTAGATCTTTGTTTAAATGTGATGTTCAGTGTTTGCAAAGTTGGTTTTGATTCTGAGTACTCTATTGTTATTTGGAGGATTACCAGAAATCATAAACACTTACCTAGAAAATAACTTATCAACTTTGATTATGGAAATTTTCATTCTGCATTTACAAATTTAGCTCCTTCATCAGCTTCCTGACATCTAGTATCTTGGATGTGGTGCTCCTGCTTTGTGAACTTTTTTTTAAATATATATGACACTGGGACTGGAGTGATGGCTCAGTGGTAGAGCGTTTGCCTTGCACGCGGCTGACCCAGGACAGACTGGTTTTATTCCCCCAGCATCCCATATGGTCCCCCAAGCCAGGAGTGATTTCTGAGCACATAGACAGGAGTAACCCCTGAGTGTGGCCCAAAAATTAGAAAATGGCATAGCTTGCTCATTTTTCAAAGTGGGGGCAGTAATATGATGCTTCTACCAACAAATCACAGCAGTAGTGCATTGCCTATGACTTAAAACTAGTTCATGATCTTGCTATTTTGTTTTTAAAAAAATTCTAGATTCTGAGGTTTAAAAGATAATATGTAGGGGCCGGAGCAATGACGCAGTGGTAGGGTATTTGCTTTGTATACTGCTGACCCATGACAGACCGCAGTTTGATCCCCCTGTATCCCATATAGTCCCCCAAGTCAGGAGCGATTTCTGAGTGTAGAGCATGGAGTAACCTGAGCATCACGGGGTGTGGCCCAAAAACAAACAAAAAATAGTATGTAGACAAGAATAGACAGAGACTTGTTGATGCATATATTGAAGAGAAACTGAAAGTCGAATGAACATATGGAAAATTGGAAGTGAAAAAGATACAGTATTTCCAGGTGACTAGACTATGAAAAGATAGAGGCAAGTTTACATTAAACCATTAAACAGAACTCTCTTTTATATGTGGTAAGAGCAAAAACTATAACTGTAAAATATAGGTTACTTCATATTGATGTGTTAGTATATTTTTTCTGTTGTGGAAGCTAAATAAAGTTCTTGTAAATTATTATACATGAACTGATAAAGAATGTTATTTCTTGAAAAGATCACACTAAATTTGATACTACATTTTATTTCATTGACTAACATTTCTTTAAAGATTTGAATTTGGGAAAGTTATAAAATAAAAAAGTTATGCTAAGGTTTTCTGTTTCCGGGGTATTTGGTCAGATAACAGAGAGATAAAAGTGAGGAAGGATGGGGCCAGAGAAATAGCATGGAGGTAGGGTGTTTGCCTTGCATGCAGAAGGACGGTGGTTCGAAGGTGGTTTTAATCCCGGCATTCCATAAGGTCCCCCGAGCCTGCCGGGAGCGATTTCTGAGCACAGAGCCAGGAGTAATCCCTGAGTGCAGCCAGATGTGACCCAAAACAAAAACAAGACAAACAAACAAAAAAGTGAGAAAGGAGGATGAGAGAGAATGGAAAGTGGAAGAGGAAGCTGAGTGCATAGGAAGGCAGTTTTAAATCATTTGTTTATTGGAAAGAAAAGAGAAAGGAGAGAGTGAAAGAGAGAGGATGTCTGCCACAGAGGCAGGCGGAGAGGGGTGGGTGGAAGGGCAATTTATTAAAGAATTTATAAAAAAAAAATCGGGAGCTGGAGCAGTAGTACAGCAGGTAGGGCATTTGCATGTGGCTGACCCATGTTCAATCCCCTGTATCCACTGTGGTCCCCCTGGCCCACCAGGAGTGATTACTAAGTGCAAAGTCAGGAGAAACTTGAACACTACTGTATGTGGGCAAAAGAAAAAACAAAACATCAAAGGAAAAGAATAAAAATAAAATACTGTTTTATCTGGCTGTAAGAAAATGACACTGGTACTTTAGAAGCTTAAAGTTTCAGTTATGGGGCCCCAAGAGATAGCACAGCGGCGTTTGCCTTGCAAGCAGTCGATCCAGGACCTAAGGTGGTTGGTTCGAACCCCAGTGTCCCATATGGTCCCCTGTGCCTGCCAGGAGCTGTTTCTGAGCAGACAGCCAAGAGTAACTCCTGAGCACCGCAGGGTGTGGCCCAAAAACCAAAAAAAAAAAAAAAAAAAAAGCTCCAGCTATGGTTGCTTAATAAATATTGATAGTAATTACTATACTATACTTCCTATGCCATATTATCTATGATAATCTGTCACAATGTATAATTCTCAGCAGGTATTTTTAAAAAATGAATGATAGAGGGATTTCTGGGTGTTAAATATGTTAAAAATGAATGATAGAGGGATTTCTTCTGGTGCTAAATATGAAGATTTAAAAAAATTGAAGCAGAAGTCACATAATAAAAGTTAACCATCATGGGGCCAGCGAGGTGGCGCTAGAGGTAAGGTGTCTGCCTTGCAAGCGCTAGCCAAGGAAGGACCGAGGTTCGATCCCCCAGCGTCCCATATGGTCCCCCAAGCCAGGGGCGATTTCTGAGCACTTAGCTAGGAGTAACCCCTGAGCATCCGAACCAAAAAAAAAAAAAAAAAAACAAAAACAAGCCAAGGGCCAGAGAGCTAGCACAGCGGTAGTGCGTTTACCTTGTACGCAGCCTATCTAGGACTGATGGTTTGAATCCTGGCATCCCATATGGTCCCCCTGCCTGCCAGGAGCGATTTCTGAGTACAGAGCCAGATTTAACTCCTGAGCGCCCCCAGTGTGACCCAAAAACAAACACAACAAAAAATATAAGCCAGTAATAAGTCTGGAGCCTGGAACAGGGCTAGAGCAAATACTTTGCATTAATGGAGGCTTCATAACATAGTCTGGCACCTAACATAGTCTCCCAGTTTCAAGCCAGCAGTATCTCCTGAATATCTCTGGTGTGTCCCCAAAACAAAATAATTTGCTGATTTTGTCCATCTTATATATTAGTATTCTTATTTTTATGTTACAGTAGTGTTCTGTTATATATTCATATCACATTTTGTTTAATGATGGTAACCACTTTAAAAATACTTTTTGGATATTCAGAATATTAATGTTCTGAGTATTCATTACATGAGTAGTAGCGTGCTTCATAGTTCATAGATATGGACGACAGATAAAATTGAAGGTTCTTATAATAATTCTGTTTTTTGAGTAACTCCTAGTTTTTACCCAGAGTGACTACCATTTTACATTCTTCCCATCAGTGTATGATGGTTCTGGTTTCTTCATAACCACAAAACATTTTAAAGAAATTGCAACTGTACTGGTGGTTTTTATTTATGATTTTTAAATAACTGTATACTAATACATTTTTGTGTGTGCTTATTGGTAATTTGCCCATTTTCTTAGGAAACAGTTCAGGTCCTTTGTCATTATCTAATGGCCTATTATTTGTGTACATAAGAAAGAAACAAATATATATAGCTCACATAACTGAGGGGTAAACAGACATCTCTTTAGTCAGATATCTTGTTGTCTTCATTTTTCTTCAGACTTTTGGTTTCTGTCATAATTTAAATAGTTGTTTCCTTTGTATAATTGGTCTTATATGTCATTTGCTAGCTGGAGTTTGATTTCTTTGTGGACTAATGAGTCATTTCATTCCTTGACCAGCTGTTTTACAAGTACATGCAGTTGGTTCAGGGGACACCTGTTGGGATTTTGGCTTATTACGAATCCATTTTTGTAGTTTGGAAAAAAACCTCAACAACTTAATCTTCAGTTGCAAACAGGCCTGTCATTTTCACATATGAACAAAGCGTCTCTATGATATTTTGTTGTTAAATTAAATGACCTTTTAATTTGTCATATTTTTGTGGTGGTGGTTCACAAAATAAAACTAGAAATGTAATGCTAGTCTAGGTATGCTGCATAAAACTTTGGTTGATTAGCACATTAATGCTATTTTAAAAACTTGGCATTGTTACAGAAGTAATTTGCCTACATTACTTATTTAAAATGTAGATTCTTTTGTATTATGGAGAATTTCTTTATCTTTGTCTCTGTATCAAGTAGTATTTTCATTTGATACTGTGGTTGTGATTGTACCTGTATTCTTACTCTGGTTTGTTATTTGCTAAGATTACTAGGTGGTTTGAAAGTTTATCTCTGAGTCTTCTGTTTTTTTCCTTTTAGAAGATCATTTATTATCTACACATTACATATATTTATACTATGACTACAAAATAATAATCATATATAATACTTATATGTTGTATAGTTATACTTATTAAAATCTATACATTATATATATATAAAATATATGTGTATTTGGCCTATATCCATTTGTGATCAGGGCGTACTCCTGGCTCTGTATTCAGGGATCACTCTTGTTGGTTCTTGAGGCCATAGATATGCTACATTCAAGGCAAGCATCCTACCCACCTTACTGTCTCACTGTACTGATCCCTTTATATAAATTTTTTAATGTTCTAGTTTACCCCTTTCTATGCATTTTTCCAGGGGAAGTTGGGGCACATCTGATGGTACTTAGGAGCTTCTCCTGCCATGGTGCTTAGGGACTGCTCCTTAGTGTGGGCCAGAATCAAACCTGTCCCTTCTGCATGCAAATCATGTGCTTTAGCCCTTTGAGCCATTCCCATGCCCTAATGTATTCTTTTTTTTTATCTCACATACTTTCTTATTATTAATGCTCAATAGAGTTATCTAATATCTAATATAAAAGCATCTCAGTTGGAAATTACTACTTTGAATTATCCTGCAGTTATTTTATGAATATCATGCTCATGCAACTCAAACCAACTCCATTAATGTTTTTCTTAATTCAAAATTGTCTCATGCTTGGCCTTTTTCTATATTTTGTCGTTGTTTATGATCTATACCTGGCAGTACTCAGGGATTATTTCTGGCTCTGCATTTAGGAATTACTCTTGGCTATGTTTGGGAGTCCAAATGGGATGCCAAGGATGGAACAAACACCCTACCCACTATACCATTACTGTAGCCCTTTCTATATTAAGTATACACTACTCAATATAATCAGGCCCAAGTTTTTCACCTTTCATTTGGTTTCCTTGACTCCTTCATTTTACTTCTCAGATTCAAGCAATCATCATGTTCTGCTCCATACATATATATACATATATATGTATGTATGTATGTATGTATGTATGTATGTATGTATTTATGTTTTTACCTGTCCCCTGACCAATGGGAAATTTTATAATGAAGGAAAGTGTGAATTCACCAATAACAGTAACTGCCAGTGTTTGAACACTTTCTAGAATAAGCATCATGTTAAGTGTTTTATATTCAATATAATTTAATCATTATAACTTTCTCATGAGTTGTACATACTGTTGATTACTCTTTTGGGGGTCTAAAATCAGATGATTTGTTTACAATCAATAATGTAAATAAATAAGTAAATAAAGTACAATCACTTGGTTGAACAAGGATTCAAACTCCTCTGACTTGAGTCTTCTTTTTTGAGAATACTCTCAAGCGGTACTTGGGGCTTGGGGGCCACTCCCTGATGATACTAACCAAGTGAACCAGATGGTTCAGTGCTAGGGCCTGAGTATGCATATTGTTCAAGACCCCCACCAGGGCTGGCACCACTAAAGTTACTGGGAGCTCTCTAGGGTTGCACTTAGTCTGATGGTATTTGGTGGGAGGGGGTACACCAGCCTTTGAGCCACCTCCCCTGCTCTGAAAGTTTTTTGTTTGTTTTGTTATTTTTGTTTCATTTCTGGTCCACACCCAGCTGTGCTAGGGTTACTCCTGGCTTTGCATTCAGAAATTACTCCTGCCTGGCTTGGGACTATATAGGATGCTGGGGGTCAAACCAGCATCAGCCACATGAAAGGCAAACCTACCCACCATGCTGTCACTCCTGCATCTGCTCTGAAAGTTTTTTTGTTTTTTGTTTTTGTTTTTGTTTTTGGTTTTGGTTTTTGGGCCACACCCGGAGGTGCTCAGGGGTTACTCCTTGTTGTCTGCTCAGAAATAGCTCCTGGCAGGCACGGGGGATCATAAGAGACACCGGGATTCGAACCAACCACCTTTGGTCCTGGATTGGCTGCTTGCAAGGCAAACGCCACTGTGCTATCTCTCCGGGCCCCAGTTTTTTGTTTGTTTGCTTTGTTTTTGGATCACACCCATTGGGGCACAGGGGTTACTCCTGGCTCTGCGCTCAGAAATTGCTCCTGGTACCTGGTAGGCATAAGGGACCATATGGGATGCCAGGATTCGAACCACTATCGTCCTGAATCAGCTGTGTGCAAGGCAAAAACACCTTACCACTGTGCTATCTCTCCAGCTCCTGCTCTGAAAGTGTTATATAGTCTTAAAGATTATTTTGAAGATGTCTCACTTATTAAAAATATATGTATATATACACAAATATATGTAAATATATTAAATATAACATAAACATGATGTATTTTATATGTATACATATGTACATATATAAATTTATAAACATATAAATTGTATGTATATGTAGGGCAGGGAGATAACTGAAAGGGCTAGAGATGTTTTGCATGTGTGAGGGCATGGTTTTAATCTCTAGCACCATAAGGTTCCCAAAACACCACAACCTCTGGTTGTGCCCTAAAACAAAAAAGTGTACATAGGAAAAGCAATAACTACTATTGTAGTTAGTGATAATTCTAAATTTTGTTTATATATAATGTATGCACACTAAACAATATATTGACTTTCCTATTCTGAACTTGTGGTAGCATTATAATTATTAGTATTTAGTGGATTGCTTTTTAAATTCAGTGTACTTAATGCATGTGCACTTCTGCTTAGTATTCTGTAGTAGGTACTTAATCTCGGTTTTTATTCTTTTATGTGCGTGTTGGGGAGGTTAGGCCACACCCAGCATATTTGAGTACTATTCCCAGTAAGTACATGCTGGTGTTGCCATGCAGTGATGGGGATTGAACCCAGGACTCTAACATATAAGGCATGTACAGCTTTGAGTTATTTACCAAGCCCAATTTAATATTCTTATTGGTGGGCAGTTGGTTGATTTATTGATTTATTTGCTGTTACAAATATTGCCACTGTTAATTTTTTGTCTTCAAACTAGCATTGTAACTACAGGCGAATGAGTTATATATGACAACAATTTCAAGACTGTTGGTCTTTCCCATTTCTGATTTCCTTGGGCCTATATAGTACTCTTTCTTACAATTTTGATAGTTTCTATTTTAATTTTTTTTTGGTAAGCTAGGGCTTACTCCTAACTCTACATTCAGGGATCATTGTTGGCAGTTTCAGACCATTTGGAGTGCCAGGATTGAACTCTGTTTGGCAGTGTGCAAAGCAAGCTCCAAAATTACTTTATTATCTCTCTACCCCCTGATTTGGTTTTTATCTTTGTCATATTGTTGGAAAATATGCTTCAGTGCATTCTTAAAATGGTGCTTTTGTTTTCGCTTTCAGTTGCCCTATTTGAGCTCTATGTACAAATTGTCTTTGATTCAACTATTATAATCTTTTTCTTTCCAGTTAGGCCCCTGAAGTTTTGTTGTTATAGTCTGTACAACATACTTGTACAGTGTTCATTAAGGAATATTCAAATGGTTTCAAGACAGCACTGACAAGTACTGGTTGCTATAATTTAAGTAATGAGGATTTCTTAATATTTGTTTCTACAGTTAAACGCAATATAATTTTACTTGTAGCTGCTTTTGAAAACGAGAATGAGGTGCTCTAAAGAACATTTAATATTTTGTATCATTGTATTTAGTGTCATGGATATGTGGATTCACCCACCCAGTACTCCCCCACCCCACTTGGTCAGATAAAAGCATTTATTGGCTTAGTGCTTTTATTTATGCTTTCCCTTAAAGTAGGATTATGGAGTATAATGACACAAAAGAAAAGAATTCAGAATGTGTGGAATACAGTGATGCAATAGAATGGCGACTAGATTTGGAGTCATGTTCTTATGCTGTTTAGCCAAGATTATGATCTTGGACTAGTCATTTATACGTATCGTCAAAATCTCAGCTACTTCATTCTTTACTCAGTATTTCCTGACCTCTATGCACATCCTTATTTAAGTTTATGTATTGTAGGCTTTCTGTAGTATCCCTACTCTTTCTTCAATACCACATCTCTTGATATATGTGTTTGTCTTTAAAAAATTGTACTTCCTACCACATTATAGTTCACAAGTGTAAGTTTAAAAAAACTCTTATCATTTATTACTTACCTCTGCTGTTAGAACAGATTGTCACAGTACAGACTGAAAAATGGGGGGTGTCAAATTCTTGTGTGATTATTTTACACCACACACTACATACCATTATTGCTATCAGAGATGTAGCCACAACCCTTACAGAAAATCTTCTTTTAGAAAATTAGGACATGACATAAGGCGCCTTTATCATCTCTTTCATGCTACATATGATTGAGTTTATGAAATTTTACACTAACTTTTATCTTACTTTTCATAAAGGATCGAAATAGTAGTCTGACCTTACCTACCTTGTATTTTTCACTCAATGACTCACTGTTCTGCTACATGATAAAGGTTCAATGGACATTCAAGAAATAAAACCAACTCCAAAGAGTACTTGGTATATAGGTATGTGTCCGTGTATGTATTGGGTCTCCCAAGTGGCTTTTGGGGAGCCCTCCTAGGTAATTTTTGGCCAGGGTTCACTGTAAGAGTAAGAGAATGTAGTGCTGCTCAGGAGGCCCTATAATGCTAGGGATTGCTTGGACTATAGCAGCCAATGCATGGCATATTCAGAGCTGTGCTTGTCAGTGCTCAAGGACTATGTGATGCAGAGGATCAAACCTGTCTTTCAAGGCAAGACATATACTATAACACTCTGTATTCTCTCTCTAGCTCCACTGTTAGTTTTTAAAGTGACATCAATGATCATGGTATGATTTTTTTACACCCTTTTAAGAACTGTCATTCATAATGGTAATTTATTGTGATAAATATTGAGTTTAAGGAATATATTTTTAACTAGTTTTGTGTTGTTGCTTATTCATGTTCTGGTCAGGGAAAACATTTACTTGAGATCTGAATCAGTTTTGTAAGACACAAGAGTATATGTGGGCCTATCTTTCCAGTAAGTCTTGCTACTATTTTCATGCCTACATATGTTAACAGTTTTATAATTGGCTTCCTAGTGATAAACACAGATGGCTGTAGTCTACATTTTCAACTGTTTTAGAATAAATGTTTTTCCTAGCAATTTAAAATGTATCATTTCAGTATCAGATGATTAGCTAATTTAGTAATTGTGAATTTTGTTTATTCTCTAGCTTGCCATTTTTTCAGATATTAAAAAGTTTTGTGATATGATAAAACAGAACTGCTAGAAGTCTATTAAGTCATTAATTTTTCTAAGAACTCAACTTTGTCTTTTATCTTTCTTGCTATCAAGGGTTCATGTTGTGCCAGGGCTCAAAAGCAGGACATTCCTATTCCTAAAAAACAGGTATATTCTTCGTAGCCCAATCTATAAACAGCCCAACTGTCAAAGAACAGGTAATTAGATAAAATTATTATGATATATACGCATATACAGAGTGTAATACTACTCAGCTATAAGAAAAGATTTAATGCAATTTACTGCTATGTGGAATCTGGAAAGTATCGTGCTGAATGAAACTAATCAGATTAAGAGGGATAGAAAGATACAAAATCACAGTGCCAAAATTAATTTTAATTAATTTTTAATAAATTTAATTAATTTTTAAAAATTTAAGTATAAATGTAAAAGTCTTCACAATCACGGTGGTTGCAGTCAGATTTCTGTAATTAGAGGACCTGGTTTTTGTACAGATCCTATGTCAAAGTCATTGTGACACAGAGCATTTTCTGGTTTCCTCTCACCATTAGATGGCAATGCAGGGAGTCCTGTCCTGAAAGCAAGTTGTTGTTGTTAAGTCATCAGGGTGTCGTCATATGAACCAGGGCAGCATTAGGACATCCCTGGTAGAAGACCGAGTTCTGGTACTGGTGTAGAAAAACCATGCTGGTTCCATATATGGGATCCAAGGTTCTGGGATGTATGGTCAATGTCCGATCTTCTGGAGCCTAAGTCTAGTCACTATAAGTGTTCAGGGCATAAGGCCCCACTGCAATATAAAATTTATGTGTTCCTATCCTAATAAGAACTTGTTTCCACATATAAGATTTCCCCCATTTTAATGTGCTTAAGCAAAAAAGGAACAATGCCATGGTACATGGTCTTGTGGGGTCTGAAAATGGCTCCTAGCAGTCACATATCAGGAAATGTCCTTGAGCTGAGGGTTTTTCAGAAACCAAATCTGGTAGGAAGCAACAGTCCATAGTGAAGGGAGGTGGGGGAAGAAAGCAGTCTCCATGGCAGCTTCTTCTTGCATTGAGGCAAGGTGGGCTGGGAATCTGTCTTTTCACTTTGGGAGCTGGTTGGCAGCTGGCTCGGTGGGGGAAAAAATTCAGATTCCTGAGGACTTAAGAACTGAGGGTAAAAGGGGTTAAATGGGGGGGGGGGAATAACAGACCTGGGCTGAGTGAGGGGCTAGAAAAGGATTTGTAAGGTGTTAAGTGGAGGGGGTGTTTAGGAGTGGTTACATATAACAGGGGGGAAGGACAATATACAACATAGACATTATGTATATTACAGATGGACACTAGAGACATTGAGGTGGCCAACACATACACTCATGCACACACACAGGCACTGTGGATTGGTCCATGGTTTTCAGTTGAAAAGCTGACCCAGGTGGAATGGGTCAGAATGCTTAAAAAACGTAAAGCCAGCAAGTCACATAAAAAGGTTTTCTATTTTCTAGGCCAATCAGCATGGGTGAGGTAAACTTCAAGTGATAAGGTAATGAGAACTGTAAGAGGAGTCTGCACCATGAAAAATTGTCTACAGGGTCTTGAGCATCCAGGTTCCTTTCCTAAAAGCAAATTAAAAGCATGAGCATTATGGTATAATGGTAAACTACGTACAATTGAAAACATTACAGTACTATATTTAATAAATGAGCTCTGTAGCAGGAGTTTATGGCATGCAGTTGCATATTCCATTATTATCTGTGGACTACAGAGTAAGACTTTGGGGTTAGACAACTTAGTATGCCTGTAGTCTATAGCTGGTCTTATGCCAGGATGCTTCATGAATAAGGTCTTACTGTTTTTAGGTCAAAGGTTTTTCCTTTCTATTTCCCCTATATTTTGCTGTGCCTATTCAAAAAACAAAATAAAACAAAACACAAACAAAAAACCCTGCTGCACACCCACACCATTTTTTTTTTAATTTTTATTGTGACCAAAGTGCATTACAAATCTTTCACTGCATCATTTATGGTCCATAATGACAATGAATGAGGGGCATTCCCACCACCAGTGCTGTCCTCCCTCCACCCCTATTCCCTGCATGCATCCCATATCTCCCTCCTCTACCCCCCAGTATGCCAGTGCAACTGGTCTCCACTTTACAGTTTGTTGTAGATTGAGCATCCATTCCACTGTCATTGGAGATAAAAAGGATAAGAAAAAGGGGAGAAAAAAATTTGGTGACAACTACCAAAAAAAGAAAGGAGAAAAGAAAAAAGGAAAAAAATAAAAATATTTTTTATATATAAAAATAAAAATAAATCTCTAAATAATAACCACAAGTGTGAAAAAGAAAGAGAAAAGTGGAAGAACAAAGAAAAGGAAAATAAAGTCAAAAACTACCAAATCAAAACAAAACAAGTAAAAGTATGTGTGCTGGAGTGGTAGGGTTTGGCAGTCCCTCCACTTTTTTTTTTTTTCATAAGCACAGTAAGCATTGGGGAAGAAAGGGAATTCCTGTGGCCTCAGAGATTCAGGGTTTCTCCATCCTTGAAGCATACCATCATGGGATCAACTCCTGGCTCCATATATACTCATTACCCCATCCCAAAGGCTTTTTTGTGATGTCAGGAAAGTTTCCTCTCGGTTGTGTGTGAGAAAATCAAGCCACTGTAGCTAGCGATCTTGGTATTTGCACAGATTATAGGTCAGGATCTAGGATAGAGTCTCTAGGTTCTAGAGGTTCCTATCCATCGTTGTTGTGGTGTTCAGTCTTCTGTAACACTTGCTCCCTGTTTTCGTTCAGTCCCTAAGCCGAAGCCTAGGATATTATGGATCCAATGGTTCTGCTCAGTCTCTGTTGTCCAAGTTGGACCTCTGCAATAAGACATCTTGTTGTTGTTGTTGTTGTTGTTTTTTATGTGTCCTGGACTACAGCCTAGGGTGGGGTTTTCCTTATTTGTCCCAAGGTAGGCTCTCTTCAGTCACAGTTGTCAAAGTCAGTTTTCTGTTGTTGGTGCTCTTATTTTTCACAGTTCAAAGGATGATAGCTCTTCTGATTTCCATTTAGTGTTAGGTGATGTGATAGGACAGCCTGGTCTTAGGTCAAGTTTTCCTTTCCTCATTGTCATATCAAAACTGGCACAAGTTGGTGCCAGAGTAGTGTTATAAATCTCCCAATGGAGCTTAGTTCCTGGTGGTGTTGCCCGGAATTGTATCATTTCTACGTTGGGGATCTGGGGTTTGGTATTGGACTAACACTGTCCAATCTCCTGGGGACTGGTTACATCCACATGACACATGTTCAGGATGGGAGGCACCCTTCTGCTATAAAAAGTGAGTTCATATCCCTAGAAGATAAGATCTTGTTTCTGTGTCTATGGTTTTCCCTTTTATTACTGTGCCCATACAAAAACGTATGGTGTCATACTGTGTTGCTGGTGCTATTCTGGGTAAGGATGACAGGCTGCACACACCGTCTCTGTCATCTGGTTTTGTTCTGAGCTTTTATCCTAGTCAAGGCATTTTGTACCAAGCAGCACCGAAAATGGTAAGGATAGAGAAAAAATGTATATATTAAAATAGAAAAAATAAATAAAACTGAGTTTAAAAGAAAAGGTATTCGAATAAAACAAGTGGTGGAGGAGGCTACTTCTATATTTAGGAATACACATCTTAACATGTATTGTTATACAGGTATTGAGCTTCCAATAGGCAATATAAGACTCCCAATTAAGTCTTTTGATATATTCTTGTGGGGAGTAAAAGCCAAGGTACTTTTCAATTCACAGGCCTTGGAATTGAGTTTGAGAGATGCTTTGCTGCATTACGAGACCATAGTGTCTTTGAGCTGGGAGTTTTGCTGAGGCTGATTCCTGTATCGTGCAACAGTCCACAATTTGGTGGGGGTGAGAGGGGCCATCAAGCATGAGTCAGCAGGTATGCTGGTTGTAGTTCTTTGCCGATGCATGAAAACGGGGACCCAGAGGGTGTCTTTCACTGAGGAGCTGGAAGACCCACACCATTTTTTATACTTTGATTTTTAAATCTCTTATTTTTTAAATTGGGTTTCTGCCTTTTTTATAGAATCTTGGGACACATATTATTTTACCATATATTCCCACATTTTTTTCAATAAAACTAAGAGGATAGGAATAAAGAAAGACTGGGGGCCAGGGGCCAAGTGGTCTTGGGTGCATTGGCAGGAAAATAAATAAAAACAGAACTAAATATCCAAGCCAAAGTCAACGATAATAAAATCGATGGACCTAAACTTTACCAATCTAAACTTAAACTATTATACCGGCAGGCCAGGGGGCAAAGGGTGATGGTATAAGACACTCTGGGACCATTGGTGGAGGGAGGTTGACACTGGTGGTGGGAAGGCCCTGACTCATTGCATATCTCAAATTCAACTATGAAGGATTCTGTGGATCACAATTGTTTCAATAAATTAAAGTATTTTTTAAAAAGAATCAATATAAACCACTACTTTATAATACAGATGATTAGGTAAAAATACTGTCGTATCATTCTAATAAGACAAATTACATTTACTTTTTTTGTTGTTTGCTTGTTTTTTAGGCCACAACTAGTAGTTGGCTAGTTTACTCTGGCTAGTTTATTTCTGGCTCTTTTACTCTGTTACTCTATCTCAGAGGTACTCCAGGCAAGCCCATAGGTAGGTATGCCGAGGATTAAACCTAGGTCGGATCATGTAAGACCAACCCATATGCAAACCTTACCCTCTACACTACTGCTCCTTCCTTGTTCACCTTTATTTTGGGGGGAGGAGGAGTTAAGTCACACCCCAGACAGTGCTCAGGGTTATTCCTGGCTTTGCCTCAGAAATCACTCTGGAGAGCTCAGGGTGGGATGCTGGGATCGAATTTGGATCAGCCTCCTGCAAAGCAAGTCCTCAGGCTCACAACATTTAACAACTGCATCCACCTTAATTTTAAAGAGTAATGTATATTTTAATGAACTTTTCAGATATAAGAATACATACATAAGCATATATAAATTCTGAAAGACCAGAGTAACTTTAGTCTATCTCTGAATTTGAGATTATAGGTATTCTTCCCTAGCTCATTTTAAGTTGACTTTTAAAATAGTACATTTTCTAAAAGTTGTGCGGTGGAATAATAGTAGCCACTGACTCCTGAATTTAATTTGAGCTCTTAAATCATTTTGAAAGGCAAGAAACATAACAAGAATAGATGCAAGTCCTTAAATAGAGGAACTAGAGATGGAGATAGAAGAGCCGGTAAGATATTTGCTGTCTATGCAGCCAATCTATGTTCAATCCCTAGTACCACATATGTTCCCTTAAGACCCAAAAGCAGTGATCCCTGAGCACTACCAGGTGTGGTGTGTGGCCTGTACACCCCCAATATAACCAGAATAATAATTACACATAATTAGATAATTATATAAATCAATTTCTGTGATACAAGTATTAATACAGCCTTAATAAATGTGTTGTCATTTAATTTTCCCAGCTATTTAGCATCTATATTCAGTTATTCTATTTTATGTCTATATAAGGAACAGATGCTGCACCAGTTGCCATGTTTTGTTCATTATTAAGCTGCTTGAATTTAAACCACTTTGTAGGATAGGAAGTATCCTCCAAATATGTTATCTGTAAATAGACTCAAAAGTCTAGACCCAGAAGAATATAAAATTAAGAAAAATATTAATAATGGTATTCTTGATATTTATAGTAGTTATGCTTAATTTAGGCTAGTTATGATCTTAAGCTTGATATTTATGCTCAGTTTTAGAATATTCTTTAAATTCCATGTTATTCTATTGGAAAATATGTTAAGACAGCAGAGGATATCAGAAAAAAGTAACAATTTTGTTTAAAATTTGTACTTAGATTTGACATATAACTTTCATTTAATATTTATTCACGTGTTCAAAATAAACTAGCAGCCAAAAACACACCTAAAGTTTGTTAAATTTAATTTTAAAAACTGAAACAAATAACATCCATTAGTAAATAAACTCAGATGAAAAATTTAATGGTAGATATGGAATAAAAAATAAAATAACAGTTTTATTTAATCACTGTATTTTTTTCAGATAGTGAATAAAGATTAAAACTTGTTGACTGTTGTATAATTTCTATCTAGAATAATATTTCATACTTTTTTTTTTTTTGGATATTTCTGGCCATACCCAACCATGCTCTGACCTTACTCCTGGTTCAGGTATCACTTCTGACAGACTCAGGGGACATATGTGGTAGCAAGGACCAAACCCAGGTTGGCCAGTTGCAAGAAAAGTGCCCTCCTCACTTAACTTTTTTAAAAAGATAACTTACTTTTATAAATAAAAATATCATTAGTAATAATTTTAAACACAATTTTAAGGACCTGAGAATAAAATTTAAATAAAAATATATAGCTAACTTTGCTGTATGAAAATGGGATTGGGGATGTGGTTCATGTGAGCCTTTTTTTAAATTGTTGAGTGAAATACTCTTCTTTGGGGGTTGGGTCCCACCCAGTAGCCCTCAGGTATTACTCTTGGCTCTGTACTTAGAAATGCATATGGAATGTAGGGGAAAGAACCTGGATCAACTGCATGCAAGACAAAGACAAATGTCTTCCTGTTGTGCTGTTGCTTCTGCCCCAAGTCATATACTTAAAATTAATAATAATTACTTTATTTAATATTATTTTATTGAGTTAATTCAGCTCTGTTCTAATTACATTAAAAATACTTATGATTTTAAGATCAGGTAAGATCAGGTAAGATATTTGGTGATCTTTTATTAAATAATACTACTACTTTAAAAAAGGTGTCATTCTTCTAAGTTCATTTTAGTCTATTTGTTTATGATAAGCCCAAAGTCTGTTTGATGCTCAGATATTCTAACTCTCTTCTTTTTTTTTTTTTTTTTTCCGGCTACACCCATTTGATGCTCAGGGGTTACTCCTGGCTAAGCTCTCAGAAATTGCCCCTGGCTTGGGGGGACCATATGGGACGCCGGGGAATCGAACTGCAGTCCTTCCTTGGCTAGCGCTTACAAGGCAGACACCTTACCTCTAGTGCCACCTCACCAGCCGCTCTAACTCTCTTCTAACACTTTTTTCTCTTACAACTTGTATTAATACTATCTAAATATTTAATAATGTAGTGTATTTTATTGTATTTATTTATTTTAAAAATTATTTTCTACAAGGATATTCAAGATTCTCTTTAAAATTGAATTTATGTAAAAATTCATTAAAATATGTTAAATAAATGGTAAATGTGGATAGCCCTAGGATATGGCAAATTCATAATGAAATATACAAACACTGAGAAGCACTGTTATTTAATATTTAAATTCTATTTTTTTCTATTGTGTATAAGACAAGTATTGATGTTTATAACTAAGTCTTTTTTGTGTACTAGTTACATTTTTTAGGTGTAACATTTCCAGTCGTTCCAATATTGATTGGCATTTTTTCACCATTCCTGTTGGTTTTGTTTTTTTTTTTTACAATTTAATAGTTTGTTATCCACATTATTATAAAATTTGTCCCTTCTTGATCATTACTTTAGTAATTATTTTTGATCTTTTGAAGATAGGACTCCAGGTCTGGAGAAGGAGTTAGGTGATTGCCTTGCATATGGCTGACCCTGGTTTGATCCATGTCATCACATAAAGTCTCAACAAACTCTGCCAGGAATGCAGGAATGGCTTTGAGCACAGAGCCAGGTGTAGTCATTCCCTCATTAGCTCTATTTGTGATTCCCAAACAAAAAACATAAAAAGACATCCAGAGCTGCAAGTTTCCTTTTTGTTTTTGTTTTTGTTTTTGTGTCACACCCAGCAGCGCTCAGGGATTACTCCTGGCTCTATGCTCAGAAATCGCTCCTGGCAGGCTCAGGAGACCATATGGACACCTGGATTCGAACCTCCTTTCTTCTGCATGCAAGGCAAATGCCTTACTTATATGCCATCTCTCTGGCCCCAAGTTTTTTTATAATGAAGAAATAAAGAGAATTTGATATTAAGAAATCAAGGGAAATAATCGTTGAAAATAATGACTCTTTCTCTTTCCCCACCCCAATAGCTTGCCCAATTCCGACTAAGGAAAGCTCAGTCTGATGGACAGACTCCTAAGAAGCAGAAAAAGAAGAAGAAAACTTCAAGCAGTAAAAATGATATGCCAGCACATCCAACTTTGAATAGTGAGCAGCCACAAAGTGATGAGATGAGAATAGAATCAACTGTGACTCCTGAATCTGCAATGCAAATTTTGCACAGTGGAGAAATAATCAAACATGACCAGTTTTTTTCTGTGGAGGTAAGTATTTAGATTTTTATATATTATAGTTCCAAGTAGAAAGAATAGCCACTATACATATTAATACTTTGTGCGATTTTTTTATTTTCATTTGATAAGCATTTATTGATGAACCATAATAAACACAGATTAGTGAGCACTAAGAACACTTAGTGAGCACTAAGGATTAAATATGATCATCTCTACCCTGTTTAAACTGCAGAGCTGCCAGGATTGTGTCTGTGCATGTGAGGTGCCAGGGATTTGAACTTGACCATATGCTTGAAAGGCAGGTGCTCTAAATACCTGTGATACTCCTTTGGATTCTTCTCCTTTCTTCCCTCCCCTTCCCTCCATTCTCCTCTCTTTTTATTTCCTCCACACCCAGTGATGTTCAGAGCAATTCCTGAGTACTGAGCCCTTGGCTCAGTGTGCTCTGAGCACTGCCATCTGTGCCCCCACCCAAAAGAAAGAAAACATTTAAATCTTTGTACTGAATAATCGGGGAAATTTTTTTAAAGAGTTGAGCAATTGTTACTTTTTTTTTTAAGTAATTTTTAATTACCAATTAAGTAATTTTAAAATAATTTTTAAAAGTTATTTTTGTTGATAGGGGCCTCCCAGTAGTGGCGGCTGGGACTCTGACTCCTTGATTTTTCAGTCCAGTTTGTTAGCTCCATAGTGCTGTGGCCTGATTATGGTGTGTCCCTTATGCCTCCATATCTGTGCTGCTTGAAGGCCTCCCAGGGCAGAGATAGGCCTTGGGGTGCTTGAGTATTAAACTTAGAGCCTTACCTATTTCTTTTTTTTTTTTTTTTGGTTTTTGGGCCACACCCAGTAACGCTCAGGGGTTACTCCTGGCTATGTGCTCAGAAGTTGCTCCTGGCTTGGGGGACCATATGGGACACCGGGGGATCGAACCGCGGTCCGTCCAAGGTTAGCGCAGGCAAGGCAGGCACCTTACCTTTAGCGCCACCGCCCGGCCCCCGAGCCTTACCTATTTCAACCATTTCCCTGGCTCCTATTCATAATTCTATATGTATTTTTATTCATATCTTTATTTTAAAAATATTTTTTGGGTGCTACACCCTGCTATTACTAAGAGCTTATACCTGGCTCTGATCAGGGTTCAGTCCTGGAGAGCAGGAAACCATATGGGATGCTGGGGAGGTAATTTGGGTTTATTCATGTGCCCTACACACTGTATTGTGGCTCTGGCCCATATATTTCTAATATAATGACTTAGAAAAGTATAATATTTAGGGGAAAATATAATTTTTGAGGGGTTGGGCCACACTAAGAGGTGTTGAGGAGTTACTCCTGGCTCTGCACTCAGAAATCACTCCTGGAAGGCATAGGGATCAAACCTAGGTTGGCCATGTGCAAAAAAGCAAACATCATACCCTCTATACTATAGCTCCAGCCCCAGAAAAAAAAATGCATGATTTTAAAGAATGATACTTAGGAACAATAACTGGCCTTGATATAATTGTTTTTACTTTTATTTTAGCAGGAAAGTGAAATCTCAACTACAGCAGATGACTATAGTTCAGAGGTAGGAATAAGTCTTATGGTTGATATTTTACATTATTCTTGAAATACTGATACTTGACTGTATTATAATTACCTTGCAATTAACATATTTCTTTATTTTTATAAATATAAGAAAATACAGGAATATATAAATGACTTAGTAAAACTAAAATTATCTTGCCTTTTTTTTTTTTTTTTTTTTTGGTGTGTGTGTGGTTTTTGGGTCACACCGGCAGTGCTCAGGGGAAACTCCTGGCTCCATGCTCAGAAATTACTCCTGGCAGGCATGGGGGACCATGTGGGATGCCGGAATTCGAACTGATGACCTTCTGCATGAAAGGCAAACGCCTTACCTCCATGCTATCTCTCCGGCCCCCTAAAATTATCTTGAATGGTATTGCTGTCTCAAAACCCAGAGTTTGTCTGAATATTTTGCTGTACAATTAGATAAGACCTTGTTTTAATTTCTTTCTAAAAATTAAGTTTAATAATGAATTTTTGGATACATGATCATTGCAAGGCATTCATATTTAACAGAAAATATTTCATAATATGGACTATTCATTTTGAGGATTATGTTTGGCAAATACTTGAATGATAATTAATTTTACAAATATATTTGTTAAAACTAATATTGTAATAGTGATTTTTCTTTTAGGTAATATAGACATTGCCCACTTTTTAGGATATTATCTTCTTTATATACTCGTATATAACCTTTATATATTCTTTCAACTGTAATTGCCATTTATTTAATACAGAATTTTAGGACTGAAAAGCTATTTCTTATTCCAAATGATTTAGCAACTCATTATATTCTATAAACTCAGTTCATTATAAACTTATAACAGAAAAAATAATGAACTTATTGCTCTTTAAGAATAACATATTACTCCTTTGGATTGTTAATAAAAGTTAAAACCTTTGATTCAGGTTTAAGTGCTTAAAGCCTGAGAATATGCTTTTTAGTAAATTCTGATCAGGAAAATAATTAACCAGTATTAAATAAGCAATTAACCAGTGTTAAATAAATTAATGCTGTATATAGTTTATAATGCCTCTTTGGGAATGTTTGAGACCACAGCCCACATTCAGAAAATTTGCTCACCTGACTTTTTAAAAATCTTTTTTAATTTTATGAATCAGTGATTTTATTAAATATAAAAGCCTTACAATATTGTTACTGATCATTGTATTATAACATATTTTTATAATTACTTTATGTAAGCACCATGGTTGTTTTGTAGATGGCATCCCGGGTTCAGGGGTAAATGGACAATGCCTGTTCCTCTGAGGCCTGAGCCAGGTCATTATGACAATGTTCAGGGTGCAGAGTCCCACTGCATCACGATATTTGTGTGTTCCCATCTCTATAAGATAAGAACGTGTTTGTATGTATAGCATTTTCCCATTTTAATGCGCCTATGCAAAGGAAGAACAATGCCACATGGTGTGCTTGGTGCTCATGGGGACGCTAGAACAAGTCCAACAATCCCCTTGACTTAGTTCTAACATAAACTGTAAATGGAAGGACACTTCTACTAGACTTCTTATTAAACAGATCACAACAGAAAGACAGACAAAACAAATACATAGAGGGGAAATTTTAATGAGTTGGGTGGGGTGTTAAATTAAGTGCACCAATTTGGTCTATGATTTGAACTGTATGATACTGAAGGTGAAAGGGGTAAATGGGGGGAAATAATAGTTGGGACTGAAGCAGTAAAGGACTAGAAATGAGCTTTGTAGGGCAGTGTCAAGAGCAGAATACAAGATGAACACTCTGCATATGTAAAATATATGCATAAGACACTATCAATATATATTGTATGTTTGGGGGCGCTACAATATAGTTTAAGGGAAAAGATATACAGATATATTTTATAAACAAGTTTCAAGAAAGATAGTTCCTTTTAGTAGCTTACCTGATAATTTTTCTTTATAATGTTAGTCACAAAAACAAATTTATTAACTAACATTTAGTTTGAAAATAAGTGACTTACAAGATTACATTGAAAAAGATAACTAGAAAACAATAATTTTTGGCAATTTAACCTGATTTAAATGATAGCACTAATAATGTTGGGCCTGATTTCATAAGATTTATTCCTGGAGAATGTTCATTTATTAGGAATGTAGCAATCAATAATCAATAGTAAGTCACTGTCTTGACAGAAGATAATAGAAAAATTGGTGGTTTAGGAAGTGCTTGATGATTCCTAATTACAATTGCAAAAACACGTACTCTTTTGAATCCATGTTACTCTGAAGTCTTAAGATGTTAGCTACTCAATTTAATGATGTTAGACTGAGCTCGGTTCAGGGAACTACTGGGGATTAATCTATGTTTGTCTTTTCAGGAAAAGAAGTATCATCACTTGTAGATTAAAATAAAATATAAAGTCCATGTGTTGGGTGAGGCCACCCCTAGCACAGCATAGCACCTCTAGCCGCTTCAGCCAGTGGGTCTGAAGATGTTAGGATAACAGCAGAGAAGTAATTCCAAGCAGTCAGTTCAAGTTTCATTGGAGTCAGCTTGCTTCTATTCCATAGCTCTTACTGCTATGTTCATTTCCTCACATGTGCTTCTCTGCTAAGCTTTCTGCTGCCCCTCTCTCTCAGGTTTTTGTTGCTTCCTCCATCATGTGTCATGTATCTTTCTCTCTTATTCTCTCCTCCCCCCAAGTCAGCACCTTTTATTCTTTTTTTTTTTTTTTTGGTTTTTGGGCCACACCCGGTAACGCTCAGGGGTTACCCTGGCTATGCGCTCAGAAGTTGCTCCTGGCTTGGGGGACCATATGGGACACCGGGGGATCGAACCGCGGTCCGTCCAAGGCTAGCGCAGGCAAGGCAGGCACCTTACCTTTAGCACCACCGCCCGGCCCCACCTTTTATTCTTTATTCCAAACAGCCTGCCCATCCCAGGTGTGGTTGAGTCTGACCATCGTGAGGGGATTAACATCTTAAAAGTAAGTTTAGGTAAGGGCATTGGAGGAAGGGATACCTTAAAACCAGTGGAACAAATTTATAAACTAAACAATAAATTTCAAACCACATACTTTTAAAATAGAACTCTTAAAAAATTGTCTAATAGGGGCCGGCGAGGTGGTGCTAGAGGCAAGGTGTCTGCCTTGCAAGTGCTAGCCAAGGAAGGACCACGGTTTGATCCCTCGGTGTCCCATATGGTCCCCCCAAGCCAGGGGCAATTTCTGAGCGCTTAGCCAGGAGTAACCCCTGAGCATCTAACGGGTGTAGCCCGAAAAAAAAAATTGTCTACTTGACAGCATCCAAAATGACATTCTTTTCTAAACACATACTTTATAATTTTACTAAAAGCACCATATTTGCAAAGTTTAATAGTTTTGACTGCTCTGGTTTTATATTTGAATAGTCTAAAATTTCAAATTTTATAGTATTAATTAGACATAATTTTATTTTGTCTAAATATCACTGGCATTTTTAGGGGATACAGAAGTAAGATATCATAGATGAATATTCTTTTTTTGGGGGGCCACACCCAGTGACACTCACGTGTTACTCCTGAGTATGCGCTCAGAAATTGCTCCTGACTTGGGGGACCATATGGGACGCTGGGGGATTGAACTGAGGTCCATCCTAGGCTAGCGCTGGCAAGGCAGATGCCTTACCGCTGTGTCATCGCTCTGGTCCCTCATAGATGAATATTTTAAAATTTTAAATTTCTTTTTTTTCTTTCCTTTTTTGGGCCACACCCAGTGATGCTCAGGGGTTACTCCTCGCTATGTGCTCAGAAATTACTCCTGGCTTGGGGGACCATATGGGACACTGGGGGATTGAACTGCAGTTCGTCCTAGGCTAATGCCTTACTGCTTGTGCCACTGCTCTGGCCCCTAATATTTCAAATTTCTTTTTTTTTCTTTTTTTGGTTTTTGGGCCACACCCAGCAGCGCTCAGGGGTTACACCTGGCTCTATGCTCAGAAATCGCTCCTGGCAGGCCCAGGGGACCACATGGGACACTGGGACTCGAACCACTGACCTTCTGCATGCAAGGCAAATGCCTTACCTCCATGCCATCTCTCCGGCCCCTATTTTAAATTTCTTACTATTAATTAGACATATTGTATTTTGTCTAAATTTCAGTGGCATTTTTAGGGGATATAGAAGTAAGATATAGATTTTTTATTTGAATCTATAAAACCCTGTTTAAATTTCAGTTTCATCACTTCCAGGCATGAAGTTTTGTAAACTTGGGCCCATCATTTTTTTCTGAAATTCAGTTTTCTGATCTCTAATATGGTGAAAATGTGTATTTCACATAATTTTGAAAAGTATTTAATATATTTTATATGGTGTTCGGGACAGCAAAGTTTGTTTTTTATCTTTTAATAGAAATATTTTTATTTACATTAAGTTTATGTGATAACTCTTAGAGATATAGCCTAGGAACACAAAAATCCAATACAAAAATCCCTTCCTCAAACCTCTATTCATTACAGCACTATTTACAGTAGCCAGACTCTGGAAAAAACCAAGACGCCCTTCAACAGATGAACGGCTAAAGAAACTGTGGTACATATACACAGTGGAATACTATGCAGCCGTCAGGAGAGATGAAGTCATGAACTTTTCCTGTACATGGATGTACATGGAATCTATTATACTGAGTGAAATTAGTCAGAGGAAGAGAGAGACACATTAGTCTTACTGGGGTTTTAAGAAAAATTAAAGACATTGAAATAATTCCTAGAGATGAGGGCCGGAAGGACCGGCTCAAGATATGACGTTCACCACAAAAGTGGTGAGTGTAGTCAGAGAAATAACTACGCTGAGAACTATCAAAGCATTGTGAGTGAGGGATATAGAAAGCCTGTCTCGAATACAGGCGCGGGTGGGGAGGGAAGAGAAGAGATGGGAGCATTGGTGATTGGAAGGTTGCATGGTGAAAGGGGGTGTTCTTGTTATGACTGAAACCCAACTACAATTATGTTTGTATTCACGGTGTTTAAATAAAGAAATTATTTTAAAAAATTTATTTTAAAATAAAAAAAGATTATGTATACACATTCACATTAAGTTTGTGATCATTATGTTTAGTGAGTGGTAATAATTCTTTTAGCAAATTATTCTCAGAAGGATTTTAGATCCTGATTATAATTTGAACTTTGGAACTTTTATATATACTATATGTTAAATTTTATTTTTTTTATGTATGGTATGCATTTTCTGTGGTCAATCACTGATTTGGAAAACAGGTGCAGTCCTATAAAGAATTAATAAGATAATTTTTATTTCATAAATTATATAAATTATGTATAAATATATAGATGTCATATATATAATTATATAAAGTGCTGGAGAATCTAACCAGGATCAGCTGCATGCAATGCAAGTGCCTTAACCTCTGTTTATATCTCTCCTCCCAAGTTTTATTTTAATTTAGATTTTACATATTAATGAGGACTTGAAATTTGTATTTGTCTGATTTATTTCATCTAGCATAATGCCTTCACGGTCCATTCATATTACTACAAATTCAGCATTTTCTCAGTTTATATGACTGAATAATTTGTCATTATGTATGTATATGCACATGCGCGTTGTGAGTAGTGTCAGATAAAAGCTAATTCTTTTATTGTGTGAAATTTTAGTAATTTTCCCAGAACCATGTGTTGAAGATTGTCTTTTCTCCATTAAGTGTTCCTTGTTCCTTATTAGACATTAGTTGGTAAGGTACATGCTTGTTTTTATTTCTTTCAGTTCAGTTTTTTTATGACAGAACCATTCTATCTTGATTGCTATAGCTTTGTAATAGAGCTTTTATCAGGAAATACCATGCCTCTCATTTTGTTCTTAGAAATGCTTTGGCTATTTGGAACCTTTTATATTGCCATATAAAATTAAATATATCTACTTTTATAAAGGTTGGCTTTGAAATATTGAGAGATACTGCATTGATTCTACAAATAGCTTTTGGTGTGTTAACTTTTTAAGAATATTTATCAACACATGAACAAAACTTTTTTTTTCTTGGTTTTTGGACCACACCCTGTGATGCTCAGGAGTTACTCCTGGCTTGGGGAATATATGGGACGCCAGGGATCAAACTGAAGTCCATCCGGATTGGCCGCATGCAAGGCAAATGCCTTACCACTGCACCACCTCACCGGCCCAGAATAAAACTATTGACTGGAATTTTTAACTTTTGAAAATGTCATGGCCTATATAGATTGAATACTGATTCTAGGATATTCTGCCTGGATTATTCAATAAACTAACAAGAATAGTTAATAATTGCTATTTTAGGGGCCGGAGAGATAGCATGGAGTTAGGGTATTTGCCTTGCATGCAGAAGGACTGTGGTTCAAATCCCTGCATCTCATATGTTCCCCCGAGCCTGCCAAGAGTTATTTCTGAGTGCAGAGGCCAGGAGCAACCCCTGATCGCTGCCAGGTGTGATCCAAAAAATAAAAACAAAAAAAAGGATAATTGGTATTTTAACAGTAAAAGCATTGTTATCTTAGATTCCTTTATCATAGTATTTTAAATATTGGAGATGTAAATAGGATTGAATTTAGTTTTGTACTTTTAGGGGAAAGAGAGGCTTGTTAAATAGAGTTAATCCTAGAGACATTCATTTTATTCCTTATATAATAAATGCATCTAATAGAAACAGCAGTAATATATTACAGAAAATCTGTCACAGAAAATCTATATAGATTAGGTTTGGTATTACTGGCATAGTATACTCCATAGCCCCAGGGCAAGTTCCTGTAGGTGTGGTCTTTACATTTAACCTCTCTTTACTGTTTAGCAACCTTCAAAGAATTTGTGTCAATGGATAGTTTTAATTTGCAAAGAATAGTGCTATTTTGGTAATGGGCTTGTGGTAGGGGATTTCCAAGAAGTGTTCGGTGGGCTGGGTCTAATTCCTGGCCACTTTTAGCCAGTCAGGCGTTGTAATTGAATGCTTGGGCTCAGTATTAAGATGCTGCTTGGTCCTACTGCCAAGGCTACATCCTGCAGTGCAGAGAGGCCTCTGCACTACCTGACCTTGTCCCAGGTAGTATCCTGTGGTGCCCAAGATTGAACTCCAGGCCTCATGCAGGGAAGGCATGTGCTTTGGACCTTTGAGCTATCTCTTCATTACATAGGCTATTTTTTAAAAATAATTTTTATTGTGATCAGCATGAATTACAAGTCTTTCACAGTAATATTTAAGGTACATAGTGACATTGAATCAGGGGTATTCCCACCACCAGTGTTGTCCTCCCTCCAATCCTGTTCCCAGCATCCCCCTCCTTTGTCTGCCGGACTGACATACAGTATTTTTAAATAAAAACTAAATTTATAAATATTTGGGGTGATTTTTATAGGACCTAGTAACTTGAGGTTTTCGGTTGTATTTTAATTTTGACAAAATTGAAATTGTATCTACCATATATACTCGAGTATAAGCCGAGTTTTTCCGGCACAAAATTTGTGCCAAAAACCCTGAACCTGGCTTATACTAGGGACATACAGGTTATTTGATTTGGTGCACTCATACTGAATCAAATGCAAGTAATCTCCAGTAGTCTTGTGCCATCTGCTGGAGAGAGCGGTGCTTCAGCTCAGTCCATAAATCGGCTGAGCTGAAGAGAGAGGCTGCTGAACTGAACTGTATGCCACTGAACTATTTAACCCACAATATTCTGCACTTTTATATGAGACCAAGAGCAGTAATGATAGGTGTGAATTCAGGGATGATGACAATGTCTATGCTGATTCCCTCACATCAGATACAGCTGAACCTCTGTTTGGATATACAGATGATGAGTAGGAAGAATCCAATTTTGAACGATTTTAAACTTTGTGATTTAGCTTGATTACCTGTTAAGCTACGGTTTTCTGCACATTATTTAAAGTTTTAAGGTTATTGTTGCTAGTTTACAATTTTTCTTTAGCAATAAATATTGAAAAACATTTAACCTACTGATTCCTCAATTATTGTAATAGTATTGGGTTTATATTTTTATTTTATTTATTTATTTATTGTTTATTTGTTTTTTGGGCCACACTCGGTGACACTCGGATTACTCCTGGCTATGTGCTCAGAAATCGCTCCTGGCTTGGGGGGGCCATATGGGATGCCGAGGGATCAAACTGTGGTCCGTCCTAGGTTAGCGCTGGCAAGGCAGATGCCTTACTGCTCTGCGCCACCACTCCAGCCCCTTTTATTTTATGTTTGAAATATACTGGTGGCTGCTACATTTTCCACTTTGGGTTATACTTGAGTCACTAAGTTTTCCCAGTTTTTAGGGTAAAATTAGTAGGGTCGGCTTATACTTGAGTGTATAGGTATTTAATAAAGGAAATACTGTAATATCTCTTGTATGTGTGCACTAAGATGTTTGCAAAATTCTTAGACACCTATATTTAATCACACTATATTTTTCCATTGAGATATTTTCTGTGGACATGAAACATGAATACAGTTAGTAGAAATATAACTATTACTGTCAAACAAAATTTTATCTAAAGTTGTAACTATCAGGAAATTGTTTTTATACAGGTAAATGGTTGCAGTATTTTGGTGAGAAAACAAAAGTCTACAAATTTATTAAGGGTACAGTATTTAAAACTACTCGTACTAATGATTTTTTATACTATTTAAAATTGTGTGGCTTACTAACAAACTTTTTCTTGCATGTACTTCTATCTATGATTTCTAAATGCTGCAAATATTTTATAAAATGATTTACCTTTATGTAAAAACAGATTTACAGTTATAAAACTCAGTTGTAACAGAATTTGCTGGTAACATGTTCTTGCTTTTGAGGTATGATTACGTGAACAAAAAAGTAAGTTGCTATACCAGTAAGTTGGTTAATAGTTATTTTTTTTAATTGTTTTTGTTTTGTAATTCAGTTTTTGAGCCCATTTTCTGATGAATATTACTAGTGCTGAATTATTAAATTTCCTGCCTTGGTATAGGAAAAAGAATTTGGAGTTGACGACTCTTACTCTGACCCTGGAGCACAATGCAGTCAGACTCGCCTAGAGATGATGGAAAGTGAGCTGGCTGGGAAACAGCATGAGATTGAGGAGCTAAACCGAGAGTTAGAGGAAATGAGGGCCTCTTATGGGACTGAAGGTCTATTGCAGGTATGGTTATCTTTTTGTGGCTTTTGGACTGTTAAAAAAACAAAAATGGGAAATTTAAATGATAGTATTATAAATAGTCTTTAAAAACATGTAATGTCTTCTCGTGATATTTATCCATACTCATAAAACGCACTACCTAAAACTGACTTTTTTTTTTTTGCCACTTTTGAGGTTTTGCTCCTTGTTCTAGGCTCAGAGATGATTTCTGGCATGCTTTGGGGGACCAAATGGGAAGCTAGGGAGCTAGCCACATGCAGTGCAAGCTCCTTGTCTGTCTGTCCCTAACTTTTACTTAATTTTATTAGAAAACTTGACGAAAATTGCCTCAGTAAGTAAATTTTCTTCACCTTATTTAATTAAAATATCAGAGAGGGGGCTGGAATGATAGCACAGTAGATAGGACATTTGCCTTGCATGCAGCCAACCTGGTTTCAATACCTGACATCCTATATGGTTTCCCAAGCCTGCTAGATGTAATTTCTGAATGCAGAGCCAGGAATAATACCCAGAGCTATGAAAGAACCAACAACAACAGCATAAAAAGTCAGAGAGGGACTATTGTTACTGTACAGTATATACATAGGGTGTTGCTTTGCATGTGACTAACCTAGGTCCAGTCCTCAGCACTCCCATTAGATTTTCTGATACCTTCAGGAGAGATCCCTGAGTGCAGAGAAGGAGTAAGTCCCAAACCACACTGAATATGGTCCAAAACCAAAAACCACAACAAAAATATCAGAGAGTCATTAGAAGCCATTTCTGTGGTTGAATTGAGTGAACTCTGTTTGTAGCAGTCAGTATGGAAGCAAAGAGAAATAGGACATTGGTGATGATGACAGAATTAAGTTATGTTTTCTACAGAAATTTCACAAGGGACAGTTGAACACTTCTGTGATGCTGCTGCCTAGAAACATACCAAGATATTCCTATAATTATATAAAGTATACTTTATATACTTTATTCCTAAGTATAAAGGCACTTGTTCTTCTAAAAGTAAATGCACAGCCCTATTGCATTTTTGTTCAAGTTTTAAAAAATGATATTTCAAGGGAGCACTGCATCTAGTGGTAGTAGGGATGGAGGCTTGGGAGTTGGTGCTGAGAAAGAAATCCAGCTCCTGAATTATTATAAAGCATATGTTCCAACTCTTGTGCTATCTTTTCATAAAAGTGTTTAAGCATTTATTTGGAACTAAAAATAATTCCTGCAAGCTAATTGCTTTTAAAATGGGGAAGATTACTTACAATTTGCATACCTCAGGATCTGGAGGGATAGAGGGTGCTTACCTTATATGCACTTGCCTCTGGTTTGATCCCAGCATCCCATATGGTACCCCAACATTACCAGGAGTGATTCCTTCAGCAGAGCCAGGAATAACTCCAGGGAATCATTGGTGTTCACAAAAAAAATTATGTATCTCTACCAATGTGTTTTAATATATATTTAGTAATAATTACTCTGATAATAAAGTATATGATTAGCATAGCACTTATTTTATTGTTATGTATATCTTTTAGTTGCAAGAATTTGAGGCTGCCATTAAACAAAGAGATGGCATCATAACCCAGCTCACTGCTAATTTACAACAAGCAAGGAGAGAAAAGGATGAAACAATGAGAGAATTTTTGGAACTCACAGAACAAAGTCAAAAATTGCAGATTCAATTCCAGTATGTAAGTATGACAAATAGAACAAATTACAAGGTTCTTAGCAATGAATTTTTAAAGATGTCCACACTTAAATTTGTTTAAAAGTCATTTTTCTTTTATGCAAAAATAAATGAATGAAAATCTGTTATGTTAATCAAAAATTTAATTCACACTTTTTTGAGTGTTTTTTTGCTGTTACCATTTTTTTAATTTTTATTTTTGTCTGCAATTTGAATTCTATAAACCTAAAACAGTTCAGTTGATTTTTGCAGAAATTAACTTGTAGTTGCATTCAGCTTTTGCCCATTCTGATATAATTTTATTTTATTTAATTCCTAAAATGGTAACTATAATAAATACATTAAAGTCAAGGTTTCTGATATAAGTAAAAGAAAGTAATTTGAGATAACTTATGCTAAATAATATAAGGAACACTTTTATCTTTGAAAATTCAAGACAAAAATATATGCATGTCTCTGAAAAGGATTGGAATTAAAAACTAGATAGTTATTAGGGATCCAGGAAATACTGTCTTTAGGTACCTTTTTTTTTTTTTTTTTTTTTTTTTTTTTTTGGGTTTTTGGGCCACACCCGTTTGACGCTCAGGGGTTACTCCTGGCTATGTGCTCAGAAGTTGCTCCTGGCTTGGGGGACCATATGGGACACCGGGGGATCGAACCGCGGTCCGTCCAAGGCTAGCGCAGGCAAGGCAGGCACCTTACCTTTAGCGCCACCGCCAGGCCCAGGTACCTTTTCTTTTTGCATATTTGCACAGTCTTGGTTTCCTGCTAGACTTCTTTTTGATGGGAAAATTAATTTTATTGGTTCAACTTGGGTCATGTGCCTTTATTCATCTGATCATTCATGGCAACATATTTTCTGGAGACTCAGGCCTGAGAATGTAGTACATTTCATGAAGAGCAATTATGAACTGAGTAATGCCAAAAACTTCTGTTCTTTAAAGTAGTTCCTTCAGAATTTAATACTCTGGGGTTTCTTTCTGTTTTCAAGCTACATGCTAGTGAGACTCTGAGAAACAGCACTCACAGTAACACAGCTGCAGATTTACTACAAGCTAAACAGCAGATCCTCACTCATCAGCAACAGCTGGAAGAACAAGACCATTTATTAGAAGATTATCAGAAAAAGAAAGAGGACTTCAAAATGCAAATTAACTTTTTACAGGAGAAAATCAGAGCATGTGAAATGGTATGTTTATTTTAAGCAAGTCAGCCATTGTCCAGAAGCTTACAAATAACTTTAACTTTATCTTTTTGTTATTTACTCAATTGCAAAATTGTCTAATTCAGAAGGTTTTTTTTTTTTTGATGTGTAGTATGATTCATTCAATTCAAATACAACTAGGAATTTTGCAGTAATAGTTTTTAAGGTAATTACCTAGTTACTTAAAAGTGATCAGACTGTTTTAAGCTTAGTTCTCAAAAGTATCTAAATATATCCAGAATTTCTATTTTTTTTATTTACAGGAATTTGTACACATTTTAAATATCATTATGAAATTCTGAAAATATTTTAAAGCAAAATGAAATTGGGGGCGTTGAGCTATATCTGGTGGTGATATTCAAGGGTTATTCCTGGCTCTTCACTTAGAAATTATTCTTTTGGGGCAGGAGAGATAGTACAGCAGTAGGATGTTTGTCTTGCATGCAGCAGTTCAAATCCCAGCATCCCATATGGTCCCCCGTGCCTGCCAGGAGCCATTTCTGAGCACAGAGTACAGATAGTAACCTGCTGAGCACTGCTGGGTATGACCCAAAAACCCAAAATTATAATAATATATTAATAATAAAACCCAAAAACCAAAAATCTACCATATATACTAATAATAATACGACGACGAAAGAAGAGAAATTACTCTGATGAAGAAGACGAAGAAGAGAAATTACTTTGATGTCAGGAGATACCATATGGAATGCCTAGGGATCAAAATTGGATGCAGCCACATGATAGGCAAATGCCTATCCAACTATACTAATACTCCCTGCCCCAGAAAAATTAGAAATTTTAATTAGAAAAAAATGTTATTTTCTCTTTATTCTTGGTAATTATATTTAATGAAGTTGTATGAACATTTATTTGCAAATACTCAGAGAGATGAATATAGATGCTATTTAAATACATACATATCTCATATAGGTTATGCTCTTAAATCCTAAAAACAATCGATCCTGATATTGTGCATTTCCTTATTTTTCAGAAGAGGAAAATGAGGTCTGAATTTTTAAGTGTCTTACCTTAAACAGCCCCATAAACTGTTTAAGTAAAGTTGAGATTTCAGATCCCATCCAAGTAGTTTAGAAATCGGGGGCTCCAGCAGTAGCGTAGAGCATAAGGTGTGTCTGCCTTGCACACTAGCCTAGGACAGATGTGGTTCGATCCCTGGCATCCCATTTGGTTCCCACAAGCCAGGAGTGATTTCTGAGCACATAGCCAGGAGTAACCCCTTGAATGTCACCAGGTATGACTGAAAAACAAAACAAACAAAAAATAGAATCAGAATTGCTGCAGTATGCTCCATTGCCAGTACTATCTCTCTCCACTTTCATTCATTTGTTCTCTCCATCTGAGAGCTGAAACGTGGGCATTATATTGTCTTAATTGGCAAAAGCTAGAAACATGTATGTTTAGTAATTTAAGATTTTTTGCCATTTTATTCTGCAAATGACTTTAAGTTTTGATTGTGGAGTCACAAATATTAGCAAATAGCCCAATTCTCCAATATAGTATCTGAATAAAGAAGACAGACAATACATGTAATTTAGTACTTTAAAATTTTTATTCATTGATTTTATTTATCTTACTTTATTTTCATTCATTTATGTCTTGGGGGGGGCATACGCGGTGACTCTCAGGGGTTACTCCTGGCTATTCGCTCATAAATTGCTCCTGGCTTGGGGAGCCATATGGGATGCAGGGGGATCAAACCACAGTCCCATACTAGGTTAGCACATGCTAGGCAAATGCCCCTACCACTTGTAACACTGCTCTGACCCCTATTTTTATTCATTTATGTATATTTTTAGTTTATTGACCACATTGGTAGTGCTCAGTACTTACTCTGAATGCACTCAGAACACTCCAGGTGTAGCTTGGAGGACCATATGGGGTTCTAGAGTTAGAAACCTAATTGGCTGTAGGCAAAGCAAGTTACCTACTGGCTGTACTATCTTTTCAACCCATACAATTTTTGGATGCAGAGCTAAGATGACTCCTGAGTGCTGCCACATGTGCCCCTCCCCCAATAAAAGGCCAACATAATTATAGTTATTTGCATTCTAATACAAGAAGTATTAGATAAACAAGTTATTTCTTGAATTGGGAAAAATTGAGGGATAAAATCGACAGTTTATTTTAATGGAAATAAAAGAATTTTAATTTTACATCAAAAGCAGATTGAACAGTTTAAATTGCCAGAAAGTAAAAATGTCAATTTTATATTTCATTTTTCTTTTTTGTAAAGGAACAAGATAAAAAAGCAGAAAACTCAAACAAAGAAATAATGGAAAAGGAAGCAATAATTAAAGAATTAAATACAAAAATAATAGAAGAAGAAAAAAAAACTCTTGAGTTAAAGGATAAAGTAACAACTGGTGACAAATTAATAGAAGAATTACAAGAAGAAATTCTGAAGAAGAATCAAGAGGTAAAAAATATGCAGTTAGAGCTAACTAATTCCAAACAAAAAGAAAGGCAGTGTTCGGAGGAAATAAAACAGTTAATGGGGACAGTTGAAGAACTTCAGAAGAAAAATCATAAAGATAGTCGATTTGAAACTGATGTCCTACAAAGAATGGAGCAAGAAACGCAAAGAAAGCTTGAACAACTCCAAGCAGAGCTAGATGAGATGTATGGGCAGCAGATAGTGCAAATGAAACAAGAATTAATAAAACAACACATCTCTGAGATACATGAACTTAATGCACAGCATAAAAATGAACTAGAGAATGCTTTAAAATCTTGCTCGAATATTGCAGTTAATGAAGATCAAATAAAATTGATGAATGTGGCAATAAATGAACTGAATATAAAACTACAAGATAGTAACTCTCAAAAAGAAAAATTCAAGGAAGAACTGGGGGTAATTTTGGAAGAAAAATCTGCTCAACAGAGACAGCTTGAAGATCTTTTAGAAGAACTGAGCTTTTCAAGAGAACAGGTTCAAAGAGCCAGACAGACAATAGCTGAACAAGAAAGTAAACTCAATGAAGCACGAAAGGCCCTTAGTACTGTGGAAGATTTGAAGGCTGAGATTGTTTCTGCATCTGAATCCAGAAGGGAACTTGAATTGAAACATGAATCAGAGGTTACGAATTATAAGATAAAACTTGATATGTTAGAAAGAGAAAAAAATGCTGTATTAGACCGAATGGCTGAATCACAGGAAGCTGAGTTAGAGAGACTGAGGACACAGCTTTTGTTTAGTCATGAGGAAGAACTTTCAAAACTGAAAGAAAATTTAGAAATTGAACATCAAATAAATATTGAAAAGGTTAAAGAAAACTTAGGCATTCACCATAAACAGCAGATAGATGACTTACAGAATGAAATGGGTCTTAAGATAGAAACCATGCAGTTTGAAAAAGACAGTTTGATAACTAAGCAAAATCAATTAATTTTTGAAATTTCAAAACTAAAAGATTCACAGCAGTCTCTTGTAAATTCTAAATCAGAGGAAATGTCTCTTCAAATCAATGAGCTTCAGAAAGAAATTGAAATACTCAGACAAGAGGAAAAGGAAAAAGGCACACTTGAACAAGAAGTTCAAGAATTACAACTTAAAACTGAATTATTGGAAAAACAAATGAAAGAAAAGGAGGATGATCATCAAAAAAAATTTGCACAACTTGTGTCAGAGAATAGCATTCTTAAAGATGAAAAGGATGCTCTTGAAAACATGTTGAAAATATACACTCCTGTTAATGAAGAAGAAGGGTTAATTTTCATAGATTCCACTAAGTCCAGAATGAAAGACTCTAACTGGCAAAAAGAAATGGAAATACTGATAGAGGAAAATGAGGACCTCAAAAAGCAATGTGTTGAACTAAATGAAGAGATTAAAAAACAAAGGAACACTTTTTCCTTTGCTGAAAAAAATTTTGAAGTTAACTATCAAGAATTACAGGAGGATTATGCTTGTCTTCTCAAGGTAAAAACTGATTTAGAAGACAGTAAAATTAAGCAAGAAGTAGAGTATACAAGTCAAATTAAAGCGCTTAGGGAAGAGCTTCATAATTTGCAAAAAATAAATCCAACTATTGCTAAAATGAGAAGTTCAGTCTTTGATGATGACAAAACTTTTATCACAGAATTTTTGGACATTGGTGAGGTTGTTGAAAAAGACACAACAGAACTAATGGAAAAACTTGAAGTAACTAAGCGGGAGAAATTAGAACTGTCAGAGAAACTCTCTGATCTTTCTGAACAATTAAAACAGAAACAATGTGAGATTGCTTTTCTAAGTGAAAAAGTTAATTCTTTAAAACAAGAGAAAGAGCAAGTTATGCTGAGATGTAGAGAATTAGAAATCATTATTGAACATAATAGAAACAAAAACGTTTGTGATAGACAATTAAGCTCTTTAAAAGATGAAGCTGTAACTGCAACAAGCAGTTATTCTGAAAGGTCATTTTCTAAAATAAATAGCAATTTGGGCAAACAACCAAAAAATGTGGAGGACGATAACATTCCTTTGGAAACTATGACTATCAGGAAAGTAAGCAGTCAAGAACAGTTGATTTTGGATCGCTTGCCATCAGTGACACATGAATTGCCACTTGGGTCTACGGAACCAAATGAAAATGAGAGACTTCAGTGGAAACTCGGAGAACTTAAATCAGAACAGGTATGTTTGCATTCATGTATACACACATGTGTATGTACACATACACACTAAAGGTCTGTGGAAATGTATACTTCATACTAAAATTTTTCATTTTCAGGGACCAGAACAGTGGCACAAGCAGTAGGGCATCTGCCTTGCATGCACTAACCTAGGATGGACCGCTGTTCTATCCCTCGGCATCCCATATGGTCCCCTAAGCCAGGAGTGATTTCTGAGCGCATAGCCAAGAGTAACCCCTGAGCTTCACCAGGTGTGGCCCAAAAACCAAAAAAAATTTTTTTAATTTTCATAAATCTGATCTTATCACTTATCATTCTCTATTTTCTTACATTATTGCTTTTCAGATAATTTGTATATTCCTAGGAATTAAAATACAGTAAGTCAGAGGGAGAAATAAGTCAGAGAGAGAGAGACAAACAGAATGGTCTCACTCATCTAGGGGTTTTGAGAAAAATGAAAAACAAAAAAATTAAAAAAAATAAAATGTTTCAGTAAGAGAGAATATACTGGTAATATTGCTGAAGAGGCTACAAAACAGATACAAAATAGGAAAAAAATAAAATAATGATTTCTATTTTCTTTGAAAAGGCAAGAGTTCAGATAACATTGAGGATGCTGACCTTTAGAAATGTTATTTTATTTATTTAATTATTTTTGGTGTTTGGGCCATACACGATGACGCTCAGGAGTTACTTCTGGTTACACACTCAGAAATCGCTTCTGGGTTGGGGGACTATATGGGACACCAGGAATTGAACCCCGGTCCGTCCTGGGTCAGCCATGTACAAGGCAAACACCCTACTGCTGCACTATTTTATAATAATAGACTGATTTCAGAGTTTCTTTTACTGGTTTTTTTTTCAGTTCTGCAACTGAATATAAACTTTTGAGCATTCTTCATAAGTTGTTCACTAGTTTTAGAACTTTCCCTAAGAAAAAAAAGCATTAATTTATGATGTATAGATTTTTCTCCAGTCTTGTTATATCTGAAATGCATAGCAGGGGAAATTTTATAAACATATTTAAATAATACATATAAAGAGTAAAATGCATTATTACTGATCATTTATATTTGCCAGATATTGATATTAGAAATAATGAAAATATACTAGATATTTGCATAATAATGTTAAATAAAGTTTTATGTATTTACTTGTGAAATAAATGCTTTGCCAAGCATAGGGATATAGTGGCAGCAAGTGAAAAAGGTTAATGTGGGCCTGCGTGGTGGCGCTAGAGGTAAGGGGCCTGCCTTGCTTGCACTAGCCTAGGATGGACCGTGGTTCGATCCCCCGTGTCCCATATGGTCCCCCAAGCCAGGAATGACTTCTGAGCGCATAGCCAGGAGTAACCCCTGAGCGTCACCAGGTGTGGCCCAAAAACCAAAAAGAAAGAAAGGAGAGAGAGAGTGAGAGAGAGAGAGAGAGAGAGAGAGAGAGAGAGAGAGAGAGAGAGATTAATGTAATATACATATGTTCTAGTGTGGGAAATAGGCAGTAAGCAAGTAACCAGAAATAGAGAAATAGTGTTAAGTCCTTGGAAGGAAATAAAACAAGTAATCTGATAGAGAATGCTAGGTAGGAGCAGTCTCTTGGAGGAATTGCTTCTTGAACTGAGTTCTGAATGATAGGGAGGAGTCTCTACCACATATAAATTAGATTAATTATGAAAAATTAGATAAGTTTTAAGCACACACACATATACACATATATAGTTGAGTTTGAAAGAAGGAGGTAGAAAGACATTTCACTGTTTTTATTTATTTCTTTTTTAATTTTAGCTTTTGGGCCATATATGGCATAGCTTAGAGGTTACTCCTGGCTCTATGATCAGGGATCATTCCTGGCAGTGTTTGGTGCTTAGGGAACAAATGGCGTGCCAGAGATTGAACCCAGCCATTTTAAAAGCAAGTGCCCTTCCTGTTATACTTTTGTTCTAGCCCTAAGACATTTTACATTTTAATAGCCAAATAGAAATAAAACTAAGTATAAATCTACATATTTTAAGTAAAAAGGTAAAACTTTGCAGTGACTTCATAATATATAAGAAATAAAATCTCATCATCTTACAAAATCTTGCTTACTTACATAGTAAGGTTCTTAAGGGCTGTTCTCCTCCTTCAAATCCTTTCCTCTTCTCCCAGGAGTGCTTTATTTAAAACTATCATTATTTTCCTTTTTTAAATATCAAGATGTATTTAAAAACCAAAACATGGTTGGATTATCTATTTTATTGAATCATCCTGAGATACAGAATTGTTAATGAAAACCCAAAACATGGTTTTACTTTAATTACTTTCCAAAATGCCAGGGACTGGTTAAAGTCTTAAAGGAAGCATTCTTGGGACTGGAGGGCTGGACCTTTGCATATGGAAGCACCAAAGTCAGTCCCAATACCATCTGGTCCCAGCGTACCTCTGGAAGTAACTCCCCCAATAGTAAAATATTTTTAAAAGCATTATTGGTAGAATCTGAATTTGAAACTGTCAAAATTATAAAACATTTTTAGTAAGAACTTTTTTCCTGTACTTAAAACATTTTTGGTCACTTTCAGATTTCTTGTCATTAACAAACTAGATTAAAGGAGCTATAAGCTGCCCGTCCACTCAATCACCAGTACCTAGACAAAGACAAACCCAATAAACAGTGGGAAAAGGAGTGAGATATGTGTCTAAGGAAAAAAGTTCATTGAAGAAATCAACCAATGGTTTCAAAATAGTATTATCTAATATATGTTTAGATGTGCTTAAAATAGTATAGCCACAAAAAAATACTTTTATCCTTAGGACTAAGCTAATAGGCTAATAAGTATAAAAAAGATAAGGGCAGAGAGAGTACAGGACAGAGGTTCTTGCTTTACACGTGACCTATTCATGTTCAATTCTCAGTACTGCATATGATCCCCTGAACCTCACCATGAGTTGTATCTGAATGCAAAACCGGGAGTGAACCCTAAGCATAGCCTGATGTCATCCAAAAGCCCAAAAAGAAAGGAAAACAAACAAAATTAAAGTAACAAAACATAATTTTGTTGTCCTGAAAAAGAAACACACCATTGGCACAAAATGAAATGTAAGGAAAAATTACAATTTGCTTTTATAGGTTTTTATGTTGTAATTTTGCTTATTTCCCTTTTTTGTATTTATAAAAATGAATAGAACTTGGCCAGAGCGATAGTGCAACGGTAGGCATTTGCCTTGCACAGGCTGACCCAGGACAGACCTTGGTTCTATCCCCAGCATCCCATATGGTCCCCCAAGCCAGGATTGATTTCTGAGCGTATAGCCAGAAGTAACCCCCAAGAGTCACCAGGTGTGGCCCAAAAACTAAAAAAAAAAAAAAAAAAAAAAAAGTAAGTTATTTGAAATACATCAAAGCCACTAGTGCCCACTAAAAGCATGGCACCCAAACTTAAATAATTAAACCTAAAAATCTGTTTTTTAAAGAGGTTGTGGGGTGGGAATGATTCTGAAGACATTGGTGAAGGGATGTTGACACTGGTGATAGGATTGAAGTTGGAATACTGTCTACCTGAAACACTAACTTTCCCAATGTGTATTTATGTTCTCTTGAAGAATGATTTAAATCTACAGATGGAAGCTCAACGTATATGCCTCTCTCTGGTTTATTCAACTCAAGTAGATCAGGTCCGTGAGCATATGGAAAGTGAAAAAGATAAAGCTCTTTGCAATCTTAAAGAAGAGCTTGTTCTTGCTCAGGAAGAAAAGATCAAGGAACTTCAGAAAATACACCAACTAGAACTTCAGAATATAAGAACACAAACAGGTACATAGTTTCTAGCAAAATTATAAGTACTCTGAAGTAGATAAGCATCACTTCAAACCAACCATTTTATCATTCCATCCTTGTCATAGAATTCTTAGAAGAATATGATTGTATATCCCTGTCCTGGTTCTTTTGTTTATTTCATCACTGTACATTCATTTTAAGTAGAATATAAATCAAATATATACTATTAACACATTAATATTGACACTATACAGTAATATATAATACAATATACAAATAATATAAATAAAAACAAATATAAATCCACTGATTCATTTTCTCCCAAAGTGATAGTCTATTAATATAAAACAATATAAAATAAACTCTTCATAAATAATAAGACAATTCCTTTTTTGGGGGGTGGGGAGGCAGGCAGAAGATAGATCCCAGGAGATGTTCAGGGACTAGACCCTGAGGTTTCAGTGTTGCTCGAGCTCTTTGGTGGTGTCACCATCAGTAGTCAGGGGAATGCATGGTGTTAGGGATTGAACCTAAGGCAGGTTTATGCCTAACCTCTACTCTACCTACTATACCAAAATTGTAAATTTAATAAAAAAAAAAACAACAACAACTGTGGTCTACAAAGCTATGAAAGTCAAGTTTTCAGCATATAATAGTTCAACACCAATCCTACCCCAGTGTCAATTCTCATCACCAGTGCATCCATTTTCGGTTATTCTCCTCCCCATACCTTGCCTATCATCTTCACAGGCACATTACAATTATTCTTAACAAGCTCAGGCTAATCTCCAACTTTATACTCCATTTTTCACTTACCTTAAACTTTCAACTCTTCAAACTTGAGGCAACTCTCATATCTTCATGTTTAAGACTCACGTCTTCTCTAAAATTCCAACCTTCCAAGTGTTACCTTCTCCCCTACCCTAGATTATTAGATATTTTTCTTCTCTCTATTCTTTTTATTCATTCTGCAGGAACTTCCTTGGATTGTTATGGACCTGGGTTTCATTCCCGGTGTCCCATATGGCCCCCCAAGCCAGGAGCAGTTTCTGAGCACATAGCCAGGAGTAACCCCTGAGCATCACCAGGTGTGGCCCCAAAACAAAACAAAAACAAAAAAATAAATAAACTGGTGAGGGACTGAAGATAGCAGACAGTGCGCTTGCCTTGCATGCTCCTGAACCAGGTTCAACCTTTGGAAACCCAGGTCCATCCTAGGTAAGCATGTGCAAGGCAAACACCCTACTGCTCTGCTATCGCTCTGGCCCCCAAATTATTTTTTTTTGGTGGGGGAGGGTTCACACCTGTTTGTGCTCAGGGATTATTTCTGGCTCTGCTCAGAAATCGCTCCTGGCAGGCTTGGGGACCATGTGGGATGCTGGGGATCGAACCTAGGTCCGTCCCAGGTCAGCAGCATGCCGGACAAATGCCCTACCACTGTGCTATCACTCTGATCCTCCCTGCAAAAGTTTAAAAGAAAAAACGTATTTTTCATAAAGATATTAAAAAAAATAGTAGACTAGAAAAAAGAGTGCATTGTATATAGAAAATAAATATTGGTTTGTGAAATTTTTGTTTATATCTTATATGGATATTATTCATAGTTATGATATAAGATAAACATCCTATATTGGAACATAGTAGATGGAGCATAGTAGAAAAACATGAAAGCCACTACTCTATTTCGTTTTGAGGGTAGTTTTTTTTTTTTTTTTTTGGTTTATGGGCCACACCTGTTGATGCTCAGGGGTTACTCCTGGCTAAGCGCTCAGAAATCGATCCTGGCTTGGAGGGACCATATGGGATGCCAGGGATCGAACCGCAGCAGTCCGTTCTAAGCTAGCATTTGTAAGGCAGACTCCTTACCTCCAGCGCCACCTCGCCAGCCCTGAGGGTAGCTTCTAATAAATGAGGTTAATTGGATAATTTTAGCACTTATGTATGAAAGTTGCCTAAATAATGTACCTCTTCTATTAGGTGATAATATTAAACCTTTACAAATACTCATTGGAAATCTTCGCAAGGCAGTGTCTGAAGAATGTTCTCAATTTACACAGGTAAGATATTTATTAAATATATTTGCACATGAAATACTAAATTTTTGGGATTACTGCTAATTTGATAAAAAATATTCCATTTAGTTTTTCTTGTCTAGTTAAAACTAAACTAAATCAAAATTAAACCAAAACTAAACTTTTAAAATATTCCTAATGTTTGCGTTTTAATACTGGGCTGGAAAAGAACTGAGCAGACTAAAGTACTTAACTTGCCTTTCATGTGAGAGAGAGAGCCTTGGGCTCTATGCTGATAATTGCATGCTTTCCCAGCACAAACAATAGTGACCCCTAAGCACTGAGCTGGGAGTAGCCCCCTTCCCCTCCCCAAAAATACTTCCATGTAATAAGTTTGAAACAAAATGAGATCAAGTAAATTATCTTAGTCATAGAACAGATAAATGGTATGGCTAATAAAATCAGTGGACAGTGGTCTCAACCAGGTTTATTCCTTAACATGACCAATTTGGTGATTCTCTGAATGTGATGACTTAACTCCCAATAATCAGTGAGAGATTTCACAACTTACAGCTTATTACCCCAAACTACACATTCTAATTATACAAATTGTTAATGTAAATATCGAGTTTATTATTGCGTTAATATTGAGTTATTACAATACAATATCTTTTTCATTCTGATTTGGGGGATGTGGTGGAAATACCCTGCAGTACTTAGGTCTACTCTCAAGTTGGTACTATGAATTGAAGCAGGTCTCCCACATGGAAAACACTGAACTGTCTTGAACCTTGAAAACCTTGAACTGTCTTCCCAACTTTGAAATAGAAGTTCTAATAGAATCCTGGTAGAAGTATACTATCTTAAGAAGCAGACTGCTAAAGGTACATTGTTAAAGATCTGTATGTCCACAGAGCAGGTATTTACTCTCAGAAAGGTGCATGTATATGCACAGATTTGTTCATTGCAAATAATTTCTATATTACAATTTAGAGAATCTCAATGCGGGAGCATGAATTTGATCTCATGAACCACATGGCCCTTTGAGCACTGCTTGGAGTGCTCAGTACCACCAGATGTGATTCAGAAGCCAAAATAATAATGAAAGAAATAGAGACAATGTGACAACATATTAGTATTTGCTAAAGCAGTGTAGTAAGCTCTTTTTCTTTATATTAGAAATAGGTTAACATTTTAAATATGTGCCTTTTCTATCCCTGATCTGCATCCCCTACTGTATGTTTGTAGACTGAAGAGAGAGAAAGGTAAAGCACAGGTAAAGCTGCTTTAGTTGTCTTAATTAGCTGTGAAACAGTTCAGGAAACAGTATTACTAAAAAGGGAGACTAAACAAACCTGTGAAATACGTAACAACCTTTTCTGCTACTCTTCATCCTCCTTTTCCACCTCTGCCAAAATGGTATAAGCACTATCCTTTCATATTACTGTTGACAGTAAATATGGAAAGAAGGCACAATATTTTATTCATAAGCTCAGTTTATATATTTTCTTTTCTTCCAAAAATGTTTTTACCTCACCGCTGTACTTGAGTGAAATATGAATTAGCTTATAATGGAGAGCATATTTTGGTTTTGTCATGAAACCTACTTTTGTCACTAATCATTAATGGTATAACATTAATGTCCACTAACTTACATCTTTATCTACAGATTTAATGATCAACACACAGGGTTTTTATTAACTTTTAATATGATACAGTTCTTTTTTAGGGGTTATGCCCATAATTAAACAAAATTTACTAGTTGCTAGCATAATTAAAACAAATATCAAGCATTAACAACAATAAGCATAATGGCTAGTACAATTTAAAGCAAATATTAAGCTTTAGCAACATTTAACATACTGTGGATTTTTTTTTTTAATTCAAACAGATGTATTTGCAAAGTCCTTTTATAGTTTGGTTTCAGATATACAATGAATCAGGGCCAATCCTACCACCAGTTAAAGTTGGAAGTTGCTACTTGTTTATGAATGTTTTGTTTTGTTTTGTGGTTTTTGGGTCACATCTGGCAGTGCTCAGGAGTTATTCCTGGCTCCATGCTCAGTAATTGCTCCTGGCAGGCACGGGAAACCGCATCGAACCGATGACCTTATGCATGGAAGGCAAATGCCTTACCTCCATGCTATCTCTCCGGCCCTGTTTATGAATGGTTTTATGAGAAACAAAGGTAAAATTTGGGCATGAGCAGTAGTATAGCAGGACATTTGCCTTGTACTCAGCTGACCTGGATTTGATCCCCAGCAAAGTCCCCCATTCATTCCAGGAGTAATTTCTTAGTGCAAAATTAGGAATCATCCCTGAGAATCTCTCTGGGTATGGCTCAAGACAGATCCTCAAAAGGTAAAACTTTACATATAAAGTGTTTGACAGGTGATTACCTGACATTTATTGTTTTTGAGTGAAAGTTAAATTACTGCTCAGGAGAAATTTCTAAAGAATGTCAGCTATCTTAAATTAGTGTTTCTAAATCACCAAAAATTACTCATGTTTTATAGAAATGTCTGCATTGAAAATTGGGTATGAATATAGAAGGCATAGTGTATTTTAATAACTATCAGAAATAATAGCAGTGGTAATGTAATCTTTATGTCAAAGTAAACAAATGCAGGAAGGTCATTTTAATGTGGAGTGCTTATGATGTTATGTTAAAATGATCAGGTATGAAAGATTGATCTAATAAGCAGTAAAAGTGGTATTTCTGATGAAGTATGATTGATTCCTTACTTAATATATTTAGAAATTAATCAACATCAGTTACCCTTTTTGAATTGTTCTTGTCATCTAGTATTCTTTATTTTATTTAATTTTAATTAAAATTTAAATTAAATTTTATTTATTTGTTTTATTTCTTCCCTACTTTCCCTACTTTGAGTGGTGATGATGTTTTTTTGATCACCTGGATAGGGTGCTAAACCGGGGTTGTACATTAGGCTGTGGTGTTTTCACACTCAGCTGCTGGGTTCACACACACATATACTCCAGAGATCCTGATTCTTGAGCATGGTTCCTACACATCTTTTTAGTTGCAGTGCTTGTTTCTGGCCATGGCCCCTTTTGTGGTCCTTATGTATACTTGGCTGTCACATGCCAGATATCTGCAAAGCTACTGCAGAGTTACCATCTGCAAAAAGCTGAGCTGCTAGACTCAATGACTGTCAAACATCACCAGGAATTTGAACTTTTGACCATACACTTGATGGAGATACTCTTAAATTCTTGTTCTTTCCTCTAGGGCCCTCTTGTTTTATTTTGTTTTGAGTTGTGACTGACATTACAGATACACATTAGGATATGATAAAAAGCTAAAAATATGATTTAATGTACCAGATACTTTCATAATTTTAGTGAATAAAAATATATTAGTTTTGTGCCATGAATATTATTTGTTTTCCACATGTCAGAAGAATTTTATGTTCTACAAATATTGGGAGAGAAAAATGTATTTCTTTTATATATTGACTTGGTGTATTGAACCTGAGTATGCACTGTGCAAGGCAAATACCTTATCCACTTACTGTTACTCTGACCCCATAGAAGAATATTTGCTTATAGATATTTTCTGCAATTCAACTATCTTTTTGCATAGAAGAATGTAATGTTTATCTGTAGAGGGAGAAATCAAACTTGTAATTACACAAAATACCTAATTCTGTTAACAGGCTTTTTGCAGTATCCTCAGTGATCATTATATTTCCTCTTCAAAATGTAAAGAAAATGTAGAAGAAAAAACAAACTCTGAAAATCAAGAACTAGAATTACAAGATTTTAGATGTGAAGTTCAAGGTAATAAATGCTTATACTATTGGACAAAGAAATTAATTTTCTTAAACCTGTTGGTAAATTCTTTATTGTTTAATTAACTATGTGCTTAGTTCATATTCTTAATATATTGCCTTCAAGTTCATAGAATGGGTGTGTTTTAAGATTCATTTTAATTTTAAAATGTAGTTTTATAAAGAGAACTAGGATTGTTTATAAATCTGTCTTTTTTTTCCCTTCTACTCTAATTTTTTCTTCATTATACTTTATTTAACGCCAGAGGTTCAAATCTTTGAAATTTATCATAAATAAATTTATTTCATTGGTTTACTTTCTTAAAAAAAAAATTAAGAAACGAGACCAGAGTGATAGCACAGCAGCAGTAGGGCATTTGCCTTGCATGCAGCTGACCTGGAATGGACCCGGGTTCAATCCCCGGCATCCCATTTGGTCCCTGAGCCTCCCAGGAGCCATTTCTGAGTGCAGAGCCAGGAGTAACCCCTGAGCGCTGCCAGGTATGACCCCCCCCAAAAAAGACAAAAAACAATTTTTTTAGTGTTACATTAATTTTTTTTACAAATTACCACCTCAGTTTTTAATGTTTTTCATAGCTAATGTTTCCTATTACTTTTCCTTTGTATAACTAATGAACAAAATATGCAAATGAACATCAAAATATATTTAATATAAAATTTTGTTATCTTCATAACAAATATTTTTAAATTGAGACTTTAACTTTACTATTAAATACAAGGTTTGCTTTTAGTAAGCTATTTTCTAAAGTTTTAAGTAGTTTATTGATTATTTAAAGTCATCTTTTATCATAGAATAAAATAATTATATTTATCTAGATGTTCAAGAAAACATGCAAGAACTTCTCACCAGAGTAACACAAGAATGCAACAAACTCTTGGTACTTCAGACACGATTAAGAAAGGTCTGTGAAGTGGAAAATTATATCACTTACATTTATGTGTAGCCTACTATTTTATATGTGGCTTCATTAAGAATTTCTAAAATAAATGGGCATAAATTGGAAATCAATTGAACATAGCATATTTATTTGCATCAACGAATTAAAGGATACTGATTAGGAATTAATTATTCTTGGGGCCGGAGAGATAGCATGGAGGTAAGGCGTTTGCCTTTCATGCATAAAGTCATTGGTTCGAATCCTGGCATCCCATATGGTCCCCCGATCCTGCCAGGAGCAATTTCTGAGCGTGGAGCCAGGAGTAACCCCTGAGCATTGCCGGGTGTGAGCCAAAAAAAAAAAAAAAATTAAGTATTCTTTTCTTTCTTTTATTTATTTATTTATTTTTTTTTTGGGTCACATCTGGCAGCACTCAAGGGTTACTCCTGGCTCTATGCTCAGAAATTACCTCTGGCAGGCTCAGGGGACCAAATGGGACGCCTGGATTCAAATCAATGACCTTCTGCATGAAAAGCAAATGCCTTACCTCCATGCTATCTCTCTGGCCCCGAATTAAGTATTCTTATATCTGTTTTTTGTTTTGAAGAAATTGTTTGGAATTTTAGCCTTTTATTGTCTTGTTTATGAAAGATTCTTTAGTATTTTAGTTGAGCATAGGGAGGGAGGAGATACATGTCAGAGGTGATAAATATAAATACCTATGTGAATTTAGCTCAGTAAAGAAGAGGAAGGCCAAATAAGCAGAAAAATGAAACCTGGAGAAAGTTTGTCTCTTCTTCTTTTTTTTTTTTTTTTTTGTTTGTTTTTGGGCCACACCTGGCGGTGCTCAGTGGTTACTCCTGGCTATCTGCTCAGAAATAGCTCCTGGAAGGCACGGGGGACCATATGGGACACCTGGATTTGAACCAACCACCTTTGGTCCTGGATCGGCTGCTTGCAAGGCAAACGCCGCTGTGCTATCTCTCCGGGCCCCAAGTTTGTCTCTTCTAAGGAATAGTAGGAACTACTATTCTTTACTATATATAGTGAATACTTCTATTCATGCCCTTTATACAAAACCACAGACCGAGATGAGATTGGTATGGCTTTATTTGTTATGTTTTTGGTTTTGTTTTTTCCTTAGCTTATTGTTGGCACATTTTGGGATAACTGTCTAGTTACTAGGTTTTCAACTTAACGATTTTGTGAGAAGTCTTCTATATTAAAAGATGTGAGGAAGTGTTGAAATAAAAGCTGGAGTTAGTGTCAAAAGGATAAGTACAGACTGCATGCAAGAGGCCCAGGTTTGATTCCCAGCACAACATGGCCCTCTGAGTATACTGGCAATCACTCACAAACGAACAGCTACAACAAAAAAACAAAGATAAAAACAAAAACTTTAGGAGTCTGAGAGATAATATGGTTAGTAAACACTTGTCTTGCATATGGCCAACGTGATGTTGGAATAACGTGGTTTACATATGAAGACCCTGGGCAAAGCTAGCATATTTTTGCCTGCAGGAGTTTGGATTTAAGTCCCTGGCACTGCACGTTTTTGATGAGAGTGATATTCCCTGAGTACAACGTCTGTATACTACAGAAACACACCTGAAACTTGGAATCATCTCCCACAAACCAAATTTTAAAGTATGACTACAGTTTATTACTCTCCTTACAGAAAAGAGTTCATGAAGCCAAGGGTTATCCCTAGAAAGGCTCATTTACAAGTTTCACCAATTAAGTTCACTGACATCTGGACTTTCCCAATTGTAACTCCTGTTTATCCAAGGAAAAAATAATTGAAGTAAAAAAGGCTTTATTTAGAAATTTTGTAGGAGGGGCCAGAGAGGTGGCACTAGAGGTAAGGTGTCTGCCTTGCAAGCGCTAGCCAAGGAAGGACTGCGGTTCGATCCCCCGGTGTCCCATATGGTCCCCCCAAGCAAGGGGAAATTTCTGAGCACTTAGCCAGGAATAACCCCTGAGCATTGAATGGGTGTGGCCCAAAAACCAAAACAAAACAAAATAAAAAATAAATTTTGTAGGAGAGTGAGAGGATAATAAAGAGACTAATGCACTCAAGAGAGCATGACTTCTCCAAAGGTGAAGAGTCCCAGTATACAACTCAGTATGAACATGCATCGCTCAAGAATGGAAATGCCAGGGCTGAAGTGATAGCACAGCAGGTAGGGCTCTTGCCTTACACATGCCCACTTGGGTTTGATCCCGGCATTTCATATTGTCCCCTGAGCCCTCCAGAGAGATTTTTTGAGCACAGAGCCAGGAGTAACCCCTGAGCACTGCCAGGTGTGGCCCAAAATGCAAAAAATAAAAAAGAAGTGGGCGACATTGCTTAAGCACCATGTATCCAGATAACACAGGTATATATTGAACAAATTTTTTATGAAGCCTCTGGTATTATGTATATAAAAGAGATATTTAAAGCAAATATTTACTAATAACAAATCACAAAACAATTGATCTTAAAATAATGTTTCCTAAAGTTACCATGGGGGCATTAGGGAGATGCTTTTGCCTTGCATGCAGCTGATCCTCCTCTTATCTCCAGCATCACATATGGTTTTCTAAGGTTTGTTAAGCATAAGCCCATCTCTTGTCCCCACCTCCCAACAAAAACTTTGAAAACAACAACTAAAGAAGATATCATAGAGGGTTGGAAGTCACAATTTAAGAATCTAGCCCCTGGGGCCAAAGTGGTAGCACAGTGGTGGGGTGTTTGCCTTTCACACAGTTGACCCAGCATGGGCATGGGTTTGATCCTCAGCATCTCATATGGTCCGCTAAACCAGGAGTGATTTCTGAGTGAAGAGCCAGGAGTAACCCCTGAGTTTCACCAGGTGTGACCCAAAACAACTGGAAAAAAATATATAGTCCCTGTGCTAATCTAAAACTTTACTTAAGTGGTAGTGTCTCATCCCTACATGGTGCAAAAATATGATTTGTGTCTGAAATGTGATTTCCTTCCAGGAGCCCAAATTTGAATATATACAGGGTAGAATATACCTCTGTAGCAGACACTTCATCAAAAATCGATAGATTTCTAGGTACAGGTGCATTTCTGTAGAACACAACACTGCACATCTTGTGATTATTTAATGCTACAGGAAGCAAGTGTTTGCTCTAATCACAGTAGGAAAGCATTTGAGATGTTTGTGTCTGCTGCTCATCTGGGTCTTTGCTCCAGGAGTCTTTTCTAATCTTGTTAAACAAACCTTTATCAGGCTGACTTATCTTTTATTCATAACTTTGTTTTATTTTAAAATATTTAGTTTTAATCTTTTAGCTATAATAATAAAATTTTATTCTTTGGTACAACTATATATGAAATCTATGAATCCTCTTAGCAAGCCATATAACTTGAAGATAGTCTTGTAGAATTTGAATACAACTTTCTCTGTTTTTGACCATTAAACAGATATCTAGTGCCTTTATTTTATTAACAAAGAGAATGGAAAAAAGTACGAGTCATTGTGGCCTAGTTTCTTTTCCTATTCCACATCTACTGAAGCAACTTTAGGCTCTTCTTTAAAATACCTTTTAAATTATCCCTTCTTTCTTACCTTCCTTTAATTAATCTTTACAAAACAATTCAGCTTCAGCATCAGCAGTCTATATTATTTCCAATCGGTACTAATGTTTATAAGATGAAAGTTTAGCTGAGGGGCTGGGAATGTACCTAAAATGGTACAGTACATGTGTCTTGAAAATGTGAGGCATGAGTTCCGTCTCGGATACCACCCAGCTCAATTAGGTGGCCATGGAGACCTCCCAGCATCACTGAAAATGAGCCTTTGGGAGCTACAACACAACACAACACAACACAACACAACACAATACAACAAAAGCAGATTAGCCTAGCATTCAATATTTAGCACAGTCTCTTCCTAATCTTAGAGTTCATTACTCAGAGTCATTAACACCCTCAAGATTTTGATTAAATTACTCTGACCTAGACTAGAGAATGATTGAATTTTAAATATTTGATGAGTGACTAAATGAGTATTTGTGTGTTTGACATGTGCTGCCTAATTTTAATAGCTACCAATATAGCTAAATGTCTGTTTTCTCTTCCTTTTTTACTTTCTTCCCTTTTTTGGTGTGCGGGAGAGTTTAAGCCACACCCAGTGGTATCAAAGGCTACTCATAGTTCTGTGTTTGGGGGTTGTTCTTGGCTGTCTTTCTGACCATTTTCAGGTTTTGTTTTTGTTTTCCATTTTTTCTATAGAATAACACCACTTGTCATTTACTTGTTTGCAAAATATGTTATGTATGGAGATGAATCACATTTTTATTACCAAGTTTCAAAAGCTATCTTTTACTGTGCACATGTTGAAAATTTTATTGTTTGGGGGCTGTACCTCATTGTGCTTGGGGATTGAGGACTATATAACACCACAATTGAACCCTGGCTTCCTGCATACAGAGCATGTGCTCAACAAATAAGCTACCACTTGGGTGCATATGAGTTGAAATTTCTGAAAACAACTCAAAGTTAGGAGCTCTTACTAAAATTCCTTCCAACCATTTATTGTATGAAATTAAATTTCTTCTCCCCTTTATAAAAGAACCTTAGAGCTATTGAAATTATTTCAGTGATTTTTTTTCCTTGGTTTTTGGGTCACACCTGGCGGTGCTCAGGAGTTAATCAGGGTTAATCCTGACTCTGCTCAGAAATCGCTCCTGGCAGTCTTGGGGGACCATATGGGATGGCGGGATTCAAACCGCATTTCAGCTCATGCATGGCAAACACTCTACTGCTGTGCTATCTCTCTGGCCCTATATTTCACTGATTTGAAGAGAATATTGTGTGAATCAATGCCTGAGTTGGAAGAATTATTTGTATCAGCCTTTCAATTTTAGGTGATTTTGAAAGTAACATTTTAAATGTCAAATTGCTTTAGTATAGCTTTCAGAGTATTGGGTGGGATGGGGGCAGAACATTGTACAACAGTTAATTGCACCATCTTTGCATGCAGCCAATATGGGTTTTGTTTTTGGCATCCCATAGGTCCTCTGAGCATCTCCAAGAGTAATTCTTGAATGCACAGCCAGGAATAAATCCTGAATATTGCCAATATTACCCAAAAACTAAAACAAAACAAAACAAAACAAAAAAGTACTGGATTGTGGAGCCGGAGAATAGTCTAGGAGGTAAAGCATTTTACCTTTCATGCAGCTTTGGCACCTCCAACTCTGGTTTGAATCCCTTAGTACCACAATGGTCCCAAGCATAGCTAAGTGTCACTCTTGGTACAGAGTCAGGAATAGTTTGTGAGCACCACTAGGTGTGGTCTCAAAAAATATGCTGGATCATATGTCAATGTCATCACTTATTTTCAATAGATTCAGGGACAGAATACAGATGATGTGAAAGTTGAATTTGCTGAAGAAAACCTACCAAAAGAAGAAATGAAGTTCTTGTCAACTTGTTCTCAGATGTCCAGTTTGCAAGACATTGGTAAGTTAAATTATATTTATACTGTGATAATTTTTTTAACCACAAATTTAGTCATTTGATGTCTTATTTTAAAATTGGAGACAACTAGTAACTTTGGGTATTTTATTATAATGGCTTTAGTTTGAAGTTTTCTAATTCTTAATATAAAGGTTTGTAGCTCTTGAATTTGTTTCATCATTTTTTCTAAGAGAAATGAATATTCTCCATATACACAGAAAATGTCATTGTGATATTTTATTAAGGAATTTGTATTGAAATGTGCATTTTCTTTTATACATAATTTAGATGTCAGTCATACAGGCAAATTATGTTGTCTGCAAGATATCAAAATTAAACAACTTGAAGAACCAATTCAAGAATTAGAAAATTCTTTATCTTCTGTACACCAGCAATTAAAAGAAGCAGAAGAAAATCCTGCTACAGAGATCAACTGTTTGCATCAAAGGTTTCAAACTGTCAAAGAAGTCACAGTTCAGCCAAGGTATCTCTGTTTATGATTTCATCCTGCAGTATTTATAACTAAGAAACAGTTAAAGTCTGTTTATTTTGGTCACAGCCAGAAATGCTCTAGAAATGCTCTGGGGACCTTGCTTTATTCTCAATTGAATCCAGAGCCCTCAAATGCAAAATATGTGCTCCTGTCATTTAAACCATTTGTCAGCTACCGTAGAACTGTTTTAAGCAAATTTCCTAGAAAGAAAATAGATACTAGTATCAAGAAAAAGGAAAGACACAGTTCTTTGATTTGTATGAAATAAATATTGGTATCAGCAAAAGTATTTTTTCCTTGTTTCTGGGGGCCATGAAGGGCTTAACTCCTGTCTCTGCACTCAAGGATCACTTCTGGTTGGACTCCATTATATGGTGTCAGAGATCAAATTTAAGTCAGCCATGTGCAAAAACAAATACTCTACCTGCCATACTATTCCATAATATCACTCAGCAAATGTATTTTACTTGTAGTTTTTATGTTATATATTATAAAGATGCTGTTGTTAATCTACTAGACTAAATCAGGCAACTCTAATATTTTGCATTCTTTCATTTATTTTAGCTTTTCCATTGAGTCAAAGGCAATGACTGAATTTGATGTACTGAAAACTGGGAGTTGTCTAAAAGAAAATATTGGTGGTGCAGTAGAGGTATTTTATTTTTAAACTGTTAAGTATCCTCATTTTTGTTTGTTTTTGTTCAGGTGCCATATTCAGCAGTGCTCAGGTGTTACTCCTGGCTTTGCACTCAGGAATTATGCCTGACCATACTTGGGATGCTGGGGAATGAACCCTGTTGGCTATGCGAGACAAGTGCCTACCTGCGTACTATCTCTCTGGCCCTTGTTTTTTGTTTTTGTTGAAACTATTATTTTCATATGTTTTTGTTTGTTTGTTTGTTTGTTTTTGGGTCACACCCGGCAGTGCTCAGGGGTTACTCCTGGCTTTAGCTCAGAAATCGCCCCTGACAGGCTCAGGGGACCATTATAGCATGCCAGGATTTGAACCACTGACCTTCTGCATGCAAGACAAACGCCTTACCTCCATGCTCTCTCCGGGCCCTATTTTCATATGATTTTATATTTATCTATATTTACCTTATGTAAGTATGAAGATGTTTTGAGAGTTCCAACATATATATTCATTTTAACCTAAAGTATTTATTTGTGTAACATGTATGAACTGGGTAGTAGCTAATCAGTTTCAGGGCCCTGGCCCACAGCTTGTTTTTGGTAATATCTCCTCAGGGTATTATGGGGATTTGTGCAATGACTTCTCTAGAATAGTGTTTAGGATTCCTCAAAAATATAAAGACCACATTGTTTTCTGTTTCTCATTTTCGATGCCAATGAATGATATTGTCAGTATATTTTTGTTTTATTTTTTGTTTTTGGGTCATACCCAGCAGCGCTCAGGGGTTACTCCTGGCTCTACGGTCAGAAATTGCTCCTGGCAGGCTCAGGGACCATATGGGATGCTGGGATTTGAACCACTGTCCTGCATGCTAGGCAAATGCCCTACCTCTATGCTATCTCTTCAGCCCCAGTATTTTTATTTTTTGCCATTTATCCCATATGAATATTTGAATGACATTTAATTGTTTATAAATAAATAGTACTCTTATGCTGAGAATATGTTTTTCTTTAAAAACATGTTTATCACTAACTTGCATTTGTAAAAAAACTAGATCTTGTTATTACATATACTATAAAGAAAATTAGCTTAAAATTTCTGAGCAAAGATAACCATTTTGATATTTTACTAAAATTAAATTTGCATATGTCATATATTTAAGAAACATTTATTTGTATTTGTTTTTGTTTTTTTTATTTTGTTTTGTTTTTTTTTGGAGGGGGTCACACCTGTCGGTGCTCAGGGGTTACTCCTGGCTGTCTGCTCAGAAATAGCTCCTGGCAGGCACGGGGGAACATATGGGACACCGGGTTTCGAACCAACCTCCTTTGGTCCTGGAACAGGCTGCTTGCAAGGCAAACGCCACTGTGCTATCTCTTGGGGCCTCGTATTTGTTTTTTTTTTTTGGGCCACACCCGGTGATACTCAGGTGTTACTCCCTGCTGTGCACTGAGAAATTGCTCCTGGCTTGGGGGACCATATGGGATGCCAGGGGATCCAATTTTGGTTCGTCCTAGGTCAGCCAATCGCAAGGCAAATGCCCTACTGCTGCACCACCTCTTTGGCCCCTATTTAAGAAATTTTTTGTCTGCTATCTTTCCATTAAAATTTGCAAATGTATGCAAATATATATATTGTTTAGGGCCACACCTGACAATGCTCATGACTTACTCTTGGTTCTATACTCAGGAATTATTGCTGGTGTTTCTTGGGGGATCATGGAATGCCAAGGATTGAATCTGGGTCAGCTACGTACAAGTCAAATACCTACTCATTGTTCTATAGCTTTGGCCTGCAAATGTGCCATATATTTATTTTTGTTTTGGTTTTGAGCATCCAGTGGTGCTCAGGGGTTACACCTGGCAGGCTAGGGGAACTATAAGGGATGCCAGGTATTGAACCCATGCAAGGAAGCACCTATTTATTTCTTTGGTCCCTTAAAATATATTTCTTTGTATCTCTGTTATTAAGTTCACAGTAGTGAGTGAAATTGTAGACTTATACAATAGAACCATTCACTAGAAGCATTGTTTTAATTAAATACTGTTTTTAATTGTTTCAATTGTTTTTAATTAATTTTTAATTTTTAATTAAGAGAATAGCTAAATACTAAAAGCTTTCTAAGAGATTGTGTTTTATTTGTGATATTTGAGAATAGAAGCATAAAATGCATGGCATATAATTTATATTTTGCTTTTTTGATGTAGTTTTCTGATGAATTTGGAGTGAAACAGGAAGCACATGTGGTTAAGTTGCTGGAAAAGCGGTACCAAGAACGATTAGAAGAAGAAGTAGCTAAGGTAAATTTATAGTTTGCTTAGAGGTTATTATGGATTATAGTTCCTTTTGGCCTTCAAAAAAATTTACTGTGATAATGTACCAAGTTTTTGACATAAATTTATGTGTGGGTCATTTTTAATATGTCAGTAAGTAATATAACCACAATTTTTTTCAGCAAACTGTTCTGTGAAATGCTAAAGAAAATTTTTTTTTTTTTTTTTTTGGTTTTTGGGCCACACCCAGTGACGCTCAGGGGTTACTCCTGGCTATGCACTCAGAAGTCGCTCCTGGCTTGGGGGACCATATGGGACGCCAGGGGATCGAACCACGGTCTGTGCTAGGCTACAGCAGGCAAGGCAGGCACCTTACCTCTAGCACCACCGCCTGGCCCCTAAAGAAAATATTTATTCTCTTAATGCAGGGTATTAAGTTACAGAACCTTTTCAGAAAGCCAAAACAAGCAGTATTTTGGAAGGAGTTTCACTTTCCTTAAGGTGAAGGATATAGTATAAGACAAGGAAGAAGGTGGTTAGGTTTTGCATATTACCTTTATAATCTTCCTGCCAGAGAAGCAGGTGTATTATATATATCAGACAGTGACTAAGAACTAAGTAACAATTACCATTGAACATTTTTAGCCACTATTGAAGTGCAGGAATTTATTGGCATGAGTTTTGCTTATCTCTCTATCCTAGCTGCTACTTTCAAAGTCATTCTCTTAAATACCAAACATACCACATATTCTGTGAATATGATTTTATAATTTTTGTCTTTGTTTTTATGCAAGCTTGGGTTATTATATCAGGACACTGTATTCTGAGTTTATTTATTTTATACTATTATTACTGTTTTAATCAAACAATGCTATAGAAATTTAATATTTTGTAACAGCATTGATATAACAAAAAGTCCATAAGGATTCAGGTTAAAATAAATTAAGTGAAAAACCCAGCAGAGCATAAGTGGGAATAAGCTCTTTCTTATTTATAAATTTGACTTGATAGAGGTCAAAGTGAAAAGTCAGAAAACTTATTTTTGTTTTGTTTTGTTGGGGGTCAAACCAAACTGAAATCAAGGCTTATTCCTGCTCACACCTAAGAGGCTTGGAGAGAATCATATGTGGTGCTGAGGATCAAACTCAGGTTGGCCTCCATGCAAGGCAAATACCTTAATCCCTGTAGTATTTGCTCATTTTTTATAATCTTATCTAGTTAATTGAAAGAAGTGCTAGTTTGTGGTTGTTTGGTTTTGTTTTCCATTAATGTTGTATCTGCCTGCTGCTCGGACTTTGTATGAGAAACCAGCAATTTTTAGTCAACCCATTCAGCAGTTTAGTTCAATAGTCCAAAGATACTGCATTGCTTGGGGTTCTGTGGTTCTGGGAACCTCAGGGCTGCATCCAGCAATGAATGCTCAGAGACCATAAGTTAGGAATTGAATCCCAGTTATTTATATACTAGGCATATGTTCTAGCCACTATATTATCTCTAGTCACAAGAAAACTATTTTTTTCCTTTTAAAGTTTTTATTTAAAAATTTTAATTGAGTTACTTTTTTGTTTGTTGTTTTTTTGTTTTGTTTTGGGGCCACACCCGGTGACACTCAGAGGTTACTCCTGGCTATCAGATATCACTCCTGGCTTGGGGGAACCATATGGGATGCCAGGGGATGGAACCACAGTTCGTCCTAGGTCAGCCACTGTGCCACCGCTCCGGCCCCTTAGTCACCTTTTCTTACATTATTTAATAATGAGTTAAGTTATTCATTATTCAGTTTCAATTGCAAACTGTTCGAACTTCAGTCCCTTTACCAATGTTCATTCCCTCCATCAATGTACCCAGTTTCCCTTCTATGCCAGTCACTTTCCCCCTCCATCATTGTCCTTGTGTTCCCCTCCCTAATTTATCCCCCATGCCCCTGACCGCTATCCCAGTGGCATGCCTCTTACTGAAGACTTAATTCTTCTGCTCTTCAATACAAGAAGACATTTTTAAATTTCAAAGTCCAAGCAGAAAAACATTTTGACATTAGATTCTTTTCCAAATATTCATCTTCTTATTGCTTTGTTATCAACTACTTTAGATTTAATATTATGAGACTGTGGTGTATTTTGTTTCGTTTTGTTTTGGGGTCACACCCAGTGACGCTAAGGACTCCTTCCTGGCTCCGTGCTGAGGGATCACTTATTATTCCTGGTAGGCTTATGTACCATAAGGGGTGACAGGGATCAAACTCGAGTCAACTGCTTGTAAAGGCAGAGATTCTACCCTCTGTACTCTCACTCAGGACTTGAGACAATAGCTTTTAATTTCTGTAAATTTGAGCAATAATGGTAAATTTTCAATTATACTTATAAATTTAATTCTCCTGATTTTTAGGTCATTGTATCAATGAGTATAGCATTTGCTCAACAAACTGAACTATCAAGATTCTCCAGGGAAAAAGAAGTCTTGTCATTATCAAAACAACCACAAATTTTGTGTCAGCATGAAGAACAAAATTTTGTAAAAGAAATGAAGTTATCACAAGGTCGGGTTAATTTTCAGAGTTCTGTGACAACAGATATGACATTTAAAGACGAATTTAAACCACTCAGTAAAGAATTAAGAGAAGATGGAAAGGAAGTTCTTTTATCAAATAAGGACAATCTCATGTTAGAGTCAAAGGAGTATGAACTGACTATTTCAGAAGATCTGTTCTCTAAAGAAAAAACATGTACAACTAGAGAAACTGTAAGTTTTTTGCAATGGAAAATTTTATTTCTATAAAACATAATTTATGTATTTTAATATGACTTTTATGAGCAATAATGTTGCTTTAATGAAAAGTGTTAAACCGGGACCGGAGAGATAGCATGGAGGTAGGGTGTTTGCCTTGTCTGCAGAAGGATGGTGGTTCGAATCCCAGCAACCTGCCAGGAGTGACTTCTGAGTGCAGAGCCAGGAGTAACCCCTGAGTGCTGCTGGGTGTGACCCAAAAAAAGAAAAAAAAGAAAAGTGTCCTACTTTATAATTTATATTGTCAGTTATGAATGTTTTACTTGCAAGTACATAATAACTTATTAAATAAGTCTAGTTCATAATATTGTTCTTAAATATCTCATTTAAATTGTGTTTTATTTTGAATCATTTAAGTTTAAATAAATATACTATAATATGATAATATTACAAGGGAATGGTTTCTTAAAAAGACAGTTTAAAGCATTCTATTCTGTATATTTAGTCATTTTATTCTTTATTTTTTAATAGTGTAAGATTTATTCTCTATCTGTACCTCAATTATGCAAGTAGCAGAATAATACTACCTCATTGAATATTATATAAATTCACTTTAACATTCAGAATTGGGGGGCCAGAGCGATGGCACAGTGGTAGGGTGTTTGCCTTGCACATGACTGACCTAGGTCAGACCTCAGTTCGATCCCCCAGCGTTCCATATGGTTCCCCAAGCCAGGAGCGATTTCTGAGCACAGAGCCAGGAGTAACCCCTGAGTGTCAGTGGGTGTGGCCCTTGCAAAACCAAAAACCAAAAAAAAAAAAACAAACGAAAAACAAAAAACCCAATTCAGAATTGGGTATGTATGTCACAATGAGAGGCATATTCAGATAAAGTTTGTCAATTTTCTGTGATGTGCTTTTGAGATGTCCATGAAATTCTTCATTTACTGGTAACTGTTTAAAATGGAATTCTTTTTAATTGGTAATTTGTGGAAGATGGGCTGTGAATTTGGGGGCTACACTGTTGTTGGTTAGGTGTTACTTGTCCCATGCTTTGGGGTCACCATGCTCAGTGGACCATCTGAAATATTGGAGATTAAAGTAGGGTTGTTTACATATAAGGCAAATGCCTTAACTTTCTAAGTAAATTGCCCAACTATTACCTGTTCAGCTCAAGAGGTAAATTAAGGGAGAGATTAAACAGATAAGGAGTTGATTTTTCTTATGTCTGTGTAAAAAAACTATAAAACTTTCAGTCTCAAATAAAATATATGAACACTGTTTCATAGTAAGCATCTCTCTGTTGAACTATGATGACTAGATCAATTACTGCAAATCACTGTTTCTTTTCTTGCATAGATTTATCTTTGAAAATATATAGTTTAATAATTAGAATAATACAAGAGCTTTATGTGATTAGAAGTAGATCTATTTCAATATTTCTGTCATATTCTGATGCTGACATATTTCTACAAAATGTTATGATTGAAATTTCTTTCTCACTTATAGATCCATGATGAGATTTCAGCATCAAATATGGATGCTTCTAGGCAATTAATGTTAAATGAAGAACAATTGGAAGATATGAGGCAGGAACTTGTACGACAATACCAAGAGCATCAACAGGCCACAGAACTGTTGAGGCAAGCACACATGCGCCAGATGGAGAGACAGAGAGAAGACCAAGAACAACTTCAGGAAGAGATTAAGAGACTAAATAGACAGTTAGCTCAGGTATTGATTTCTATATTTTTGTCCAACAGAAATAGCAATATTCTTTGTGTAGCCTTTATTAGAAATATAGTTAAAATTATTGCCAAAATTGGAATAAATACAGATATTTAACAAAAGTTACTGATTTCACAACATACCACAACCACCTTAGATTTGGTTAAGGATATCCAGCTCACTGTTACATAACACACAGTCTCTACCATTTTATATGACTTTAAAAGTGGCTGTAAGATTCCTCTCTTTTTAAACTTATTTGTTCTCTTGACCATTTATGGTACAAAGGACTTTGAAAATTTCAGAGATACTTTATGCTAAGTTACAGTTGATACTCAACTTTCCTTCATTCATTAGACATTTCAGAATCCACCAACTAGCATCTCCAAATTTACCTTAATTTGCCTCTAATCTATCTTTTTAATCATGAATGGAAATCTACAATAATGTTTCTCAACTTTCTCTAAGAAGACATTTCTCCTTGTTTCTGAAAAATACAACTTTACATGATGTTTTCTATACCTTTCTTGACTAAATTTACAGATTCTTGGTATTGGGAGCTGGATTCTTATCAATTGCGATAAATTCTCATAAAAATCATTGCAGAAAAGCAAGGAATATTAAAATAGAATTCCTTATGAAAACAAATTTTAATGTAATTAGAGAATCAACTAGCAAGAGAGAAAAGAAATGTTCTTGGAATGAGGTTTTCCAAGCAGAATGAGGAAATTGAGAGCTGAACAGAAAGTATATTATTTAGAAAAGTTAATTTTGCTTTTCTTCAATGCATTTTGTAAATTGAAAACTTCAGAATTTTTCAATGCAAAATTGTCATATAAATATTTTTGAATGGCATAAATGGCTAAGTAATCTTAATTGACTCTCTTTTTATACTTCAAATTTTGCATTGAATGTAATATATGCTTTTAACCCTCATTATGGGATTTGGGTCAAAGGTAGAACCAAGTCCCATTGGTCCCAGGGGGTTAAAAGAAATCTGCTTAATATTTCTGCTCTTATTCTTCTATCGTAAACAACTTTCTCTCATGACTTTTTTCTTATTTAGAGATCCTCAATAGATAATGAAAACCTGGTTTCAGAAAGAGAGAGGGTGCTTCTAGAGGAGCTGGAAGCATTAAAGCAAATATCTCTAGCTGGAAGAGAGAAGTTGTGTTGTGAGCTGCACAACAGCAGTACGCAAACACAGGTAGTATGGACTTTAGCCCTTTTAGGAGCTATGGATCAACAATGCAGTAGGATCTGTTTTTTTTGTTGTGGTGTGATACGTGTTTTTAAGTGTTTCGTTTAATGAACATGTGTTTTCATTTAATGATAAGATTGCTTGCATGTAAGGTAGGTGACGTCAAGATGGCTTACATTTTGTTTAAGATAATTTGAATCTGACATAGGTACAACTATTGTTTTTACCAAGGAACAACCTAAGAACCTATATTATGGCACTGTAGTCTTCATTATCAACCCACTAACAATTTTATATCTGTATGCTTGCCTTGCTTTATCTTTTTTTGATAAGCTAATCTTTTGATAAAATGTAGTTAAACATTATGTCAAGCTACATTTTGCACACAGAGGTTTGTTTCACTTTATAGCAATATAAAAGAATTGGCATGCTATTTCCAAGATGACAGGTTTTCTTTCTTTCTTGTCCTCTCTACCTTTACACAAATTTAAACAGAATGAAAATGAAAACCAAGGGGAAGTTGAAGAACAGACTTTTAAAGAAAAGGAATTGAATCGAAAAGCTGAAGATGTGCCTCCTAACATTCTGTCCAATGAAAGGTTTGCATTTTTCTCAATCCAAAGTTAATTAAAATAGTTTTTAACAGTAAAAAAACCTTGATCTTAATTTTTATCTTTTACATTCAATTTGTACTTTATACTTCAAGAATTGTGTTTTTAAGTATAATTATGTTAAATATTTGATTATAAGATATTTTATTTAATATTATTGCTTGCATTGTTAATACAATGTTATTATATGATATATTACATATTGTATAATGTTATAAGCCCTTATTTGCTCAGTGATAGTTCTTGATTAGTTTATTCTGTTCATAAGCAATATTTTATCTTGAAAAAACTTATGCTTGTAAATTTATTCCTCTACCGTATAGATAACCAATTAACATGATCTAGCAGTTTTCAGACTTTTCTATACTTGTGGACTGGCATTAATTAACAAACTGGTAGTTAAAAATCACAAGTATAGGGGTCCGGAGCGATAGCACAGCGGTAGGGCATTTGCCTTGCACGCTGCTGACCCAGGACGGACCTTGGTTCGATTCCCGGCGTCCCATAAGGTCCTTCAAGACAGGAGCGATTTCTGAGCACATAGCCAGGAGTAGCTCCTGAGCGTCACCGGGTATGGCTCCAAAACAACAACAACAAAAAAAAAAAAAATCACAAATATAAGCTACATCCTAGATTATTATTGATAAGAAAAAAATTGTGTGTAATAGTTCATATTTAGTTTTTTTATTTTTCATTAACTTACAATGTAATTGTATGACCGAAACTCAGCTATCAACACTCTTTAATTCTATCTCACAATGATTTAATTTTTAAAAGTTAATTTATAGGGCCCGGAGAGATAGCACAACGGCGTTTGCCTTAGAAGCAGCCGATCCAGGACCAAAGGTGGTTGGTTCGAATCCCGGTGTCCCATATGGCCCCCCGTGTCTGCCAGGAGCTATTTCTGAGCAGACAGCCAGGAGTAACCCCTGAGCACCGCCGGGTGTGGCCCCCCCCCAAAAAAAAATTTTAATTTATAAAGAACAACTGTAATAAATGGAAACTTGCAATACATTGCTATTTTATATAGGAATACATTTATAATTTAAATTAATATTACCAAAACATTTCCTTACTTTGATTTTGTAAAGTTAATATATAACATAACATAAAGATTTTAGTAAGAATAGTTTCCTCACATTAATATTAAGGACATATAATATTTAAAAATGTTTTACTCAGTTGAAAATTATTTCTTTAAATTAAAACTAATATCTGCTAAATTAATTTCCTCCTTTCCCAATTTCTGTGACTGTCACTTCGCCTTGTCCTCCTACCTCCTAATCTCCTTCCTCAGCTTACATGGAGAAATTTGGCCCCTAAGATAATTTTAATGTGCTCTACCACTCCTTATCAAACTTAACTTTTTGCTCTCCTTTAACATTTTAGAAATTTAAATTTAAAATTTCTAATTTGCAAAGTATTTGCTTAAAAGTATGGTCATTTGATATTCAGATCATTAAAGAGCTGTATATTTTCTAAAAATATTAAAAGCTGGTGAGGTAGGTCAGCAATATAATACTTTCCTTGCATATAATACTTTCCCTGGGTTCAATTACTCTTCACTCTTCAAATTTTGTAAAAACATGTTATGATCTACTGGTTCACCAAAAATTACCAGAAGAAAGCAAATTTTATAATTAATTATGAAGTTAAAAAAGATACTTTATAATAGATATAGTTGCATTTTTTAGGGAAGAACATGTTTTTTCTGAGTGAAACAATTTTGAAATGCAATTTTAGTGAAGCATCGTAAAATGTTCATTTTCAAGGTTAAACATTTTGATAAATGTTTCTTTATCCATACAGATATGCACTCCAGAAAGCTAATAACAGACTTCTGAAGGTTCTCTTAGAAGTTGTAAAGACAACAGCAGCTGTGGAAGAAACAATCGGTCGCCATGTCCTTGGTATTCTAGATAGATCCAATAAAGGCCAGTCATCTAGCAGTCTGATCTGGAGGTCAGAAGCTGAGACACCTATGAAGTCATGTGTCCATGAGGCTCACTCTGGAGGTACTAGTTTTATTTCACAGTTGAAACTATCTTTATCTATATCTGAATTCAAGATACTTGTTCTGTATGGAAAATGTAGAAAGGATCAAATATTTTCTAACAGAAGACCTCCAAATACAAATAAATACATTAAGTCATTATTTTCAAAATGCCATTTTTATATAACATTTTCTGTCTTAGAGATGTTATCGAATATACTATGAATTACTGTTCTCCTTTACAAACTAGAAACTATTTGCCCACCAATAGGAATAAAATTGTCATGTCATCATACAGACTCTTACCAGTTATCTCGAGACCCAACCTCAAATCTAAGGAAAGTTAAGAACAAAGAGATTTTCAGACTAAAACTTACCTGATGAGATGGTCAGTAGTAAGTCTTGATAAGAAACTAAGTTTGATGTCATCTCAGGACTATCCTTTGTCAGTCCCTTTCTTCCTTTTGTAAAAGTAAACTATGACAAAATGTGTGTGAATCCGAAGATTAAGTCCTGACTTCTCATAGTCCTATCTTCCAGGTCAACCTTCCAGCTCTGTGTACTCGCTCTTTGAATTTCTAAATTCACATTGCTGACCTCCATATTCTCTTCATTTCATTTCTTTGTTTCTTGCTGTTGAGGTAATCATGGATCAAAAGTGGAGAAAGTTTTGTCAAATGGAGAGAATTAGGGTTAATAATACAGAGTCAGAAAATGAAAGTACATTTCACCACTGTTTCTGAGTATTTCTCACCAGGTAGAGACAGACATTAGAATGTCAGTTTAAATACTTTTCAAGGGTATTCTATTAAGAAGATAACACACTAACAAAAGGTTTTCCTAACTACAACCAGCCAGTAGTATCTGATTATAGATATTATAGATATGTTTAATTATAGATATTATAGATACATTGATAGCTTTAATAATTAGACTATATAAGCAATAATTACTTAATTTTTGGACATCAAGTAAAATTTATTTAAAAGCATCGAATTAAATTTTTAAAATGTTTCTGTTAAAATTTTTTTTCTTTAAAATTTGTTCTTTCAAACTATGTAGAAGTATTTTTTAAGGGCTGGAGAGATAGCACAGTTGTAAGGCATTTGCCTTCCATGCAGCCAAGTCAGGACAGACAGTGGTTCGAATTCTGGTATTCCATATAGTCTCCCCTGCCTGCCAGGAGCGATTTCTGTGCAGAGTCAGGAGTAATCCCTGAGCGCCGCTGGGTGTGACCCAAAACCAAAAACAAAATATAGAAGTATATTTCAAATTATCTTCTGGGGATGCTCAAGGCTTATTCCTGGTTCTGCACTCAGGAATTACTATTTGGTGCTCAAGGGGATACCAGGGATGCTGGTGCATTCAAGGCAATGGCACCTGCTATTGCCGCAAATCGTCTTTACTCTTGGTCAAACTCTGATCATGGGCAATATTTTTCTGCACATGAACTTTAGTACTTAGAAAAAAATTAGGTCATATTTTATTGGTGTCTTTGTAAAAGAGTTTATCAGATTCTTTTTTTAAAAAGGCAATTATTTCAAAAATAGGTATTAAATGTTTGAGGGGTTGCTCTGTTACTGATAAGACATATCAGAATATTGTGAAGAATTTTTTTAGATTGCAAAGTTAAATGTCAGTCACTTCTCTTACCTTAGATCTTTTTAATAGTATTTTGGCAATACCCCACAGTGCTTCAGGTTTATTTTTGTTTCTGTGTTCAGGGGACAATATTTGAAGTTCCAGACCGGGGTTGACCAGGAACAGGCAAGAAACTCAACTCTCTACCTACTCTTTGGCCCCTCTCAAAGATACTTTAGACTGGTGGATGGTAAAATATTAAGCAGAGTATCTTAGAAGACTGTAAGCTGACTTCTAGATCAGTATACCTATAACTGTAGAAAAGAATATATCAGTAATTTAACAGAGATTATTATTTATATATTTAACTGTGAAAAAGTAGACATCTGTTCTACAACCTTATTTTCTTGTGTGATTGCTTTTTTTTATTAATAATATCTTTATTTAGGAGCTGAAGCAGTGGCGCAAAAGGTAGGGAGTCACCTTGCACATGCTAACCTTGGACAGATGTAGTTCAATCCCCCGGCATCCCACATGGTCCCCCAAGCCAGGAGCGATTTCTGAGAGTGCATAGCCAAGAGTAACCCCTGAGTGAGAAATTATGTGTTCATTTCTTCTCCCCATTTATTGATGGGGTTAGATTTTGGGTTTTTTCTTTTTTTTAAAGTTCTGTCAGTACTTTGTATATCTTAGATATTATTCCCTTATCTGATGGGTATTGGGTGAATAGCTTCCATTCTGTGGGTGGCTTTTGTATCCTAGGCATTATTTCAATACTTTGTGGTGCAGACGCTTCTCAACTTGATATAGTTCATCTGTTTAATCTCTGCTTTAACTTGTTTAAAGAGTGCTGTTTCCTCCTTGAAGATGGATGCCTTTAGTTAGTTTCAATGTCTTGGAGTTTTTCACCTATGTGTTCTGTATATCTATAGCTTTGGTTCTGATATCCAGATCTTTAAACCATTTGCATTTGACCTTTGTGCAGGGTGTTAGATGGAAATCTGAGGTTTTTTTTTTTCAAGTGGCTGACCAGTTGTCCTGATACTACTTGTTGAAGAGGCTTTTCTTGCTCCATTTTGCATTTATTGTCCCTATATCAAAGATTAATTGATTGTATGTCTGGGGAACATTCTCTGAATAGTCTACTCCACTGATCTGAGGGTCTGTCTTTAGTCCAATACCATGCTGTTTTAATGACTATAGCTTTGTAATACAGTTTAAAGTTGAGGAAATTGATGCCTCCATATTCCTTTTCTCAAGGGTTGCTCTAGCTATTTACACGTGTTCATTGTTCCAGATGAATTTCAGAAGTGTTTTATTCATTTCTTTGAAGAATGTCATGAGTATCCTTAAGGGATGCATGATTGTTTTTAAATTTCGTAATATGTATTCAATGCCTTATTATTACAATTCTCAATAATTGTAACATTTTTCAGTTATATGCATTTATATCAGTTTATTTTTACAAAAATTTATTGAGCAATTTCTCTTTGAGTCCTTCATTTATAGAAGTTCAGTTCTTTACAGCAAGGGAGGCATTATGATTCTATTCAAGACATGATAAAATCATAATAATGCCTTACTAATGAAATTTGTATGATCACTGATATAATTTTGATATAGGAAGGATCCATTCATATTCAGAAGGAAACATTGAACTTATAGGATTTCTAATGTAAAACTTTGAAGAATTTACTGCCCATAATATATTGACACTGTTCTGCATGTAAAAAAACTTTTAAAATTTATTTTAATATCTTTATTTAAGCACCTTGATTACAAACATGATTGTAGTTGGGTTTTAGTCATGTAAAGAACACCCCCCTCACCAGTTTTCCATCACCAATGTCCCAAATCCTTTCTTCCCCACCCCTCCCCCACCTGTACTCTAAAAAAATTTTAAGGCTTTACCCGACAATAATTGGAGGGGCTGCTCCTGCTTCAGTGCACAGGATCATATCTGGAATTGCTTTAAGACCATATATTGCCGAGGATCATCATCCTCCTGCATGCAGAGCACACCTTTAGCACATTGAGCTACTCTTGTATTTTTACTAGAAGCTTTATTGAAAAAAACAAAACAAACTTTTAAAATACTTCTCTCATGCTTTACTTAACATAATATTTCACCTCAATCTCACCATTGGAAATTTTGCTTCTTAGTTTTTATATGACTTGTTTTACATAATAGCACTTGTGATCTGTTTTCAACTTTCAAGTCCCAACTTGTTTAGGACTTAAACATGTTTGGGCTTGTTAACTCTAGAAAACAAATAGTTGATTTGCTCATGTTTGCTTTCTTACAAGAGTAACTTAGTCATGAAAATTTGAGCAAATTTTAAATCATTTGAATTCATGTGAAATGCTTGGCTAGTTCACAAGATTCAGTTCACAAAAGGCCTATAAAAAGAATAGTTTCTTTCAGGCTTGCACTGTTACGATGAAGCTCAAGACTGAATCTAATTTATTGCAGCTTACTTTCAGAAGTCTGTGATGTTACTCAAAAAGTGCTGGATTAATAATGAAAAATACCTTGAATTATTTTTCTAGCTCAGGATGAGACAATTCTCTCAGGGATACATTCAGTTTATGTATTGGGGTAATTGTTTTCAGTTGGAACTCTAGAGATCTTTAAGGGACCATTGGATCAGGGCTTCTATAGTAACACCTACCCTTCCCTAACTGAAGTGGCTCATTATCTTCTTGGGACAAACTTGATATAATCTATATAGTCCATGACAACAGGATTTTTTGAATGACTAACATATGCTTATTGATCGCAGTAATTTACCAATTAAATTGTAATTCTATTTACCAAACTGGAAATTCTGAGATATCTATTATTATATTAATAAATTGCTTTGCCAAATAATTATCTGATTTTCTTTTTCCTAAAGAAAAGTTGTAATACTGAAAACTTGGCATTTTTACCCTTTAATTGGAATGAATGGGTTCTGTTTCTCTATTGGACTATGCTGGGATTAAGGATTTTTTTGTTTGTTTGTTTGTTTGGGGGCCATACCTGGTATTACTCAGGGCCTTGTTTCAGATCTCTGTGGTACTCAGGGACCCATGCAATGCCAGGAATTGACCCAGGACTGACTACTACCACACATGCACATTATCCCTATAATGTCTCTCTGTGCCATGTTCAGATTATTTTTGTTTATATTTTAAAAGTATTTAACAAAATGCAGAAAGCTAGTAAAATTAAGTTTTAGTTACCTTGTTATCTGTTATTTTAATTTTCTATTTAAAACAAGTAATATGTGGGCTGGAGAGAGTAGGCTGAATGTATTCTCTGCATGTAGAAGATCCTGGTTCAATGCCAGTATCACAAAGCCAGTATCACAAGAGATGGCAATAATACCTGAGCACTGCAAAACAAATAATTTTAAAGTTATTGTTAATTTTAACTATTAATTAAAACTATTGTAAATTAATTTTAAATGAGAACCTGGAAAGATAGAATATGGAATAAGGCACTTGCTATGTGTGATACCAATCCTGGTTTTAATCTGTCACTGCTTGAGTCTCCTGTGCAGCATCAGTAGTGGTCCTTGAGAAGAGAGCAATAAGTAAGCACTGAACACAGGCTATGTATGACCCAGTTTCCATCCCCAAGAAAGTAATATTTAGTTATATTTTATAAGCCATTTTGTTTTATATACCATCTATATTTTGGGCTTCAGATTTGTTTATGCAATACACAGTATCTTCATCTTCACCTCACCATGGATTCCTTTCTACTCCCAAAATGTTGGTATCTTCATAAAATATATTTACACATACATAGAGTGGTTTTTCCTCAAGTCTGCTCCACCTTCCCCAAGATTACAGTGTAAGGTAAACTTACTCAAATTCAGAGAAGATAGATGATGGTTTCTGCCAGCTTCTGTTCCTGCAGTACTATACCTGCATGCTCAGAGGACAGAGTGACTTCCCATTTTCAAAATGTAGATATCTTTTGTAGCGTCTTTAAATAGGTAGTCTAAAACTTGATCCTTTCTCTTGCTTAATATTGTTCACTTAAAAAATTATCCATGATCAAGGTTAAATATCATGTCCCACCTAAAGCCAAATTCCAAATACTTGGTTCATTGCTGCAAGGCCTATTAACACTTCAGACTAATTTATATACCAATTTTCTACACTGTCTTCTGATTTTTTTATTATTTTTCTTAGTGACTTTTTTGTTAGCTAAATATTATCTTAGCGGAAAACCCAGATCACATGCTACTTTTCTTGCTCCCTTTTCTTACTCAAAATCAAAAGTTCAGTCTTATTATTGTAATAATACTCAGAGACAATAGAGATGAAGGCTAGAAAGACTGGGCCACGATATGAAGCTTACCACAAAAAGTAGTGAGTGCAGTTAGAGAAATAACTACACTAACAACTATCATGATAGTGGTAATGAGTGAGAGACGTAGAATGCCTGTCTCGAATACAGGCAGGGGGTGGAGGAGTAGGAAGATGGGGTGCATCGGGGATGGGAAGGTTGCACTGGTGAAGGAGAGTGTTTTTTTATGACTGAAACTCAACTACAAACATGTCTTAATCATAATTCTTAAAGATATTATTAAAAATAAGTTCAATCTCAAGTATTTATTCAATTCTTTGTCTTATTTCATTCATTCAACACTTCTCATCAATTTAATTGAAAAAGCCTCATCCCATGTTTTTCCCTTCTCCAGCTGTTTTCTACATCACTGCTGTTTACTTCCTGATACATAGACATTAAGACTCCTGCATTTAATTTGTTAACTATATAATACTGATAAAAAATAGGCATTACATATAATAAAATAATAGAAGTTTGTCTTTTGAAAATTTTATTTTGGATTGTAGCATCCTTCCATTAATATATATTGTATGCATGACAATAAGTCATTTATACTTTAGTTTTTTTCTAGAGAAAAACGTATTCAATCATTCTTGTCTCTCCACATAAGCTCATTTTTCTTTATGTAGAAACTACATATATGTGGATCTCAAGTACATAGTTAAATTAGAGCTACTAAACAGTCTTACAAAAGTAAGACTGCATATCTTACATAAGTATATCTTACATATCTTGCATATCTTACAAAAGTAGCATCTGCAGCCTGAGATTTATTCCCTTTTTTCCCCTTCCCCCCAATTTATTCCCTTTTCTATTGTATAGCAGGAACTGCAGCTGCTGTCCAGTGTCATGCACAAAACTCAGAGGGTCTCTCCAGGCAAAGCCATGTGCACTTTACACATGGAACATGATAATGCATGTTTTATTTTCTTTCCATGTGGAGATTTTGCTGTATTTTTTGCTATTTAGTAAACATGGTATGGTAGACACTTAATCAAATAATCTGTTGAAACTTGATTTAAACAGATTTTTTAAATGGAAATCTTGTGTTTTTTTTTAAATTTTTATTTTATTTTGTTTTTATTTTATTTTATTTTGTTTTGGTTTTGGTCACACCCAGTGGTGCATAGGGTGGCTCTGAGCTCAGAAATCACTCCTGGCAGGCACAGGGGGACCATATAGGATGCCGGTATTCAAAACACCGTCCATCCTGAATCTGCTGCTTGCAAGGCAAACACCCTACTGCTGTGCTATCTCTTCAGCCCTGATTTAAACAGATTTTATCAGGCCAGAGAAATAGAATAGAAATAGTATAGTATAGTATAGTATAGCTTATATCTTGCATGCAGGAACCCTTATTTGATCTCTAACAACGCATATAGTACCTTGAACACACAATACACTTCAAGGAAAGATCCCTGCTGAGCATAAAGTCAGGCATAACCCATGAGTTATGCAAGGTATGACCCAAAATCCAACCTCTTCCACCAAAGGTGATATTATCAACAAATATTACTATATAGCTTAATGTTTATTTTTGAAAAACTTTATTTTAGCTTAACATTATACTCATTCTTACCTCTTTGGTTTTCAATGATTATATTCTCTCATTTTCCTGGTTTACTGTTTTATTATTGTTGTTATTAAAAGACCTATCTGAGTGTTTGCAATTGTGAATTTTATTTTTCTATACTTTTTGCTTGAAAAATAATTATAATATATGTAACACTGTTGTCTAGTTACAGATGATTCTATTTCCTCTTATTCTGGAAGTGATATGCCAAGAAATGATAGTAGCATGTGGTTGAAAGTAACTGAAGAAGGAACAGAACTCTCACAACGACTTATTAGGAGTGGTTTTACTGGGACAGAAATAGACCCTGAAAATGAAGAACTTATGCTGAATATTAGCTCTCGGCTACAAGCAGCAGTTGAAAAACTTCTAGAAGCCATCAGTGAAACTAGTAGTCAGGTAACCCTCTTTTATTACTAATATTAACTGAGATTAAAATAGGTTTTCTTTCAAGCAAGAGAGTGAGTAAATATTTTCTTTACTGTCACAAAGAAGTTTAATTAGGCTACCTTAATAATTGCTTGAATCTGTGATAACTAATACAAATTAAATGATCCTCTTTACAGAAGGTAAAGGTTAATACAATGTTTTGATGGAAACTTTAGGTTCTAATAGTCATTCTTTTTCGAATATTCTGTACTCTTTCCTATTTCATTTTTTATAACACCAACAGAGGTTTTTAATCTTTTTTATTATATGAAATATCCCACTATAACATGCTTATATTAATTATTTGAAGGAATGGTGTAAGAAATTTCTAAGCCAAACCATATGCCCAACTGTATTATTAACATATGGTATGATTATAGATTATACTTTTTAATCTTTTATTATATGAAATATCCCACTGTAACATGCTTATATTAATTATTTGAAGGAATGGTGTAAGAAATTTCTAAGCCAAACCATATGCCCAACTGTATTATTAACATATGGTATGATTATAGATTATACTTGCCATTTCAGTTATTGTGTGCAGAATTTTATTGATTTCTTTCTCTGTGGTGTGACGGAGTGGTTTGGGTTTTGAGTATGTCTATGCTAAGCTATTTCTCTGACTATATGCTCAAAAGTGACTTTTGACTGTGTTTGAGGGATCATATTTAATGCTGGGGATAGACTGTGAAGTGTAAGCTTCTGCTACCTACTGTACCATCTCTCCAGCTCTTATCTATTTAAACTGTAGACTTTTTTTTTTGTTTTTTGGGTCACACCCAGCACACACCGATTTTCAGAAATCGCTCCTGGCAGGCTCAGGGGACTAAATGGATGCCAGGTTTCAAACCAATGACCTTCTGCATGAAAGGCTAACACCTTACCTCCATGCTATCTCTCCTGCCCAGTAGACTTTTTTTTTTTTTAATGTTCAGGTTAAAACAATTGTGGTATCATAGCTGTTAGCCAAGTTGTTAGCCAAGCTGTTAGCTCAATTTGATGAGCTACAATTCCATATTATTGATATTTTCATAGATATATCTTTTTTTTTTTTTGGTCACACCCAGCATTGCTCAGGGGTTTCTCCTGGCTCCACGCTCAGAAATCGCTCCTGGCAGGTTCGGGGGACCATATGGGACACCGGGATTCAAACTGATGACCTTCTGCATGAAAGGCAAACACCTTACCTCCATGCTATCTCTCCGGCCCCTCATAGATATATCTTAATAATATCCACATTATGTGTATTTCGAGCAGTAATTGAGAACATTTCAGACACAGAAATTATATGAGTTCATATCAGAAATTACAATTTTTGTCTTTGAGCTCATGTCAGCTCTGATGGCTGCCTTTCATCAATGTTTATGTCTCCTCTCGGAAATTAACATGGTATATTTCTGCAGTACCAGTGACTATTCAGTATAGCAAATTTGACATTGTCAAATTTTTGTGAAGTAAAAACATGTCTCAGAGTTGAAGTTGGAAAGTACATTTCTGAGGAGAGATGTGGGCGACATGTACTCAGGCACCACATACCCAGGCAACACATGTACTCCAATCCCTATAGTTTTATCTTTCCCAACACTTCATATTCTTTTGAATGTGGTTTCATTATCTTGATAAAATACATTTTTATTTCATCCATTATTATATGAAGTAATAGCTTGTTTTATTTTATAACTGAGTAGTTGTATGAATGTAGCATGGTTTTATCTATTTAGTGCTTAAAATATAGATTATATCTGATTTTGAATTATGAGAAAGTTTTGAGTAATCTAACTTGGTTTCCTTAAGTGTTTTTTTTTTGGCCACCTTGCTTAAATATAATAAAAAGAAGTGATGGATGGCAGATTCTAAACAAAAGTGTAAAAAGTACTCAGGAGTTGGAGAGAGAGTTCAGCGGATTCAAGTACTTGTTTTATATGTAGTGGGCCTCAACACTTCAATCCACTTGTGCTGCTCAGTCCCCTGGGATTGCCAGGAATGATCCTGAATACAGAGCTAGGATTAACTTGAGTACTGCCAGGTGAGACGCAAAAACAAATAAACAAAAAAGTACGAAAACCAGTTGAAGATGCCTACTTTGCTTAACCTTACAGTATAGGTGATTGTATTGGAATCTGAACCTAGTTTATCTTATATCAAAGTTCCTGCTACTTCCTGTCAAGCTTTTTACCTTTGAAAATAAAAGGAGTGAATCATACTGTCAACTACAGCTTATATTATGATCAATTATGTAAGTTACAGACTGAGGAATGGTTTTGAAATGTGGACGTTATTAATGACTTTAAATTTTAATTTTAGTACAAGAATAAAAATAAAGGTCTGATAATAGAGAATGAGAGAAAGGAAAGACTTAAAACATATTTACTAAGATGGGATAGGCAAAAGTGAACAATGAGTTCATTTTCAGATAATGTGGGTTTGATATGCACAGAGAGACAACTAGTAAGAAGATTTAATTAGATTTGACTGTAGAAAAAAGGTAAGAATTGCCATTACTTGAAGGAATTTGAAAATGAGTATAAAGAATGCACAGACCTGATTTATTTGTGTGCTCATAGATTGTTGATATTTAAGAGAAAATAAAAGCAGAAAAAATATACATAGAAGATGAAAGTGAGAAATGAGAGTAAATTCAAAGTAATGTGATGAAAGCTTTTCAGTATGGATATCATCAGTGGGCTTAATGTGAAGAGTTCATGGAGTTGTTATAAGAAAGAGTAAATAGCTCAGTGACAAAGCATGAGGGATTCAGTATCAGGTGCCCAAACATAATCTCTGCATCACTGCTATTTAGGAAACTTGGCACTACAAAATGCAGTCGTTGGGGTACTGCAGCAAAAAAGTACATGATCACTACAACTAAAGAATATGACCCTTGATGCGCATTACAACTTTGTTAGGACCCCTGTCTCCCTCAAAAAAAGATAAAAGAGTACAGATAAGAATATAGATAAGAATAAGAGGCGTAGAAAAAGGGGAGAACCAGTTAGAGAGAAAACAACCCCTGCAGATAATTGTGAGCTAATATTGGCACAGGGTCAAGTTCCATAGAAATCATAGGGCCCATGATCTAAGTTAATGTTGCTGAATAATCATAATTTTTCTTTTTAAATTTTCCTTTTTTAATGTTGTGGCTTTATTGGTTATATGATTTTAGTGGAAAATACACGAATAAGCCTTATAGTTTTGGACTGCTTTACATTTCCTTTACTAAATGTCAGGGAATCTAACTGCCTTAAAGCTTTTTTAATAATACTTTACTTTTAATGTATTACTTTCAAGTGATTTTCCAAAAGGTATATTCATATCTATAAATAATGGAAAATCACTTGAAAGTAATACTTGAAAATTAATATACCAGCCCTTTTTAAAAACATATTTATGCAAAATATACTTTACACCTGTAACCTAAAATTATATTAATGCTTTTTTACCAAGCACTATTCCGGAACTTTCATGTTCCTATACTTAATTTTCACTCTATTACGTTGGTACATAAAAATATTAAGAAAAGGAGGAAATGTGGGTGTACCTATTTAAGACCCTAGACCCACCCTTTTCTGGGAGGGGTCTTGGGAACCGGATAATAGGTGTAACTTTACCTGCGAGCCCCTCCCATTCCTGGGAGGGGTCTGGGAAATGTTAGATAAGGCGGAACCAAGGGGATTCGGCCCCTTTTGGCTCTTGGCCCTGGCTGCGCTGCTGGGCGCTCTGAGGAAGATGGCTGAAAGGAGTTTAGATGCAGGGCCAAGAATAACTAGTGCTTAAAAGGTTATGAGATAGGCCACACACATGTGGTGAATAGGGTATGAATAAAGTTAATGCTTCCTGAAGCCTGCCTGTGAGTGAGTCTTGATTACGCCGATTACCTGGGCCTGGAATCCGCCAGCTGAATGGGGATGAAGCCACGTGGCTGGGGCCTAAGCACAAAGGCCTCCATCCATCGCCATTCAGCCCCATCGTTATTTAATTAATTCAACATTACTTATGTAGATTTTACTTCTCATTTGCTAAAACAATCTACAAAAAAGGCTTATATCCTCTCTGTTGTGAGTTCTAGTTGGTTATAATAGCTTTTGTTACATATATCATGATTAAGAATATTTAGAGATTATCCTCATTTTCTGAGAACATAATCTTTTAAAGTATTTTTATTGCCTTATTTTATTTTCATACAAAATTTCAGAGATAAGATTCACAGCCCTACATAGTTGTTACCAGTCCCACCACTCAAACCCATTCTTCATTCCCCTTCCCCCGTTCCCTATGGTAACCATTACCAGTTTTCACTGAATCCAGAAGTTGATTTTGTTGTCTCATGCTGATTTGTTGACTTTAGTAATTCATAATGTGAAGCATCTGGTAATTGACTTTCAATTAAATTACTTCTCAGCATAATCATGCCATGTTCTTTGTTGTATTATAAACTGTATGTTTATTGTATTCCCTTTAAAAGGCATGATTATATCTTTTTTTTAATGGCAATGTAATATTGCACTAAATATTCCATAGATGCTTTAGCTAATCATCTGATGACAGGCTTTAGATCAGGGGGTCTCAAACTCGCAGCCCCCAGGCCATTTGCACAACATTTTGTGGCCCTGTCCTAGAGGAATCTTTTTTTGTTTTGTTTTAGTTGTTTGGGTCACACCCCCCAATGTTCAAGGCCTACTACTGACTTTGCACTCAAGGATCACCCCGACTTTGCCTCCTGTGGCCCCCAGGTAAATTGAGTTTGAGACCCCTGCGTTTAGATGATTCCATGTTTGAGTCTTAAGTGTAATGCACTGTGAGAGTAAGGGTGAAATTATCCTTGAATTACTGGAGAAATTGAAATACTGTTTTCTCATCCTTCAGATGAATGCCTAACCCAGCAGCTCTCAGAGCTCTTAGCTCTGCACTCAGAAATCACCCCTGGCAAGCATAGGGAATCATATAGGATACTAGAGATCAAACCTGGGTTGGCCGCTTGCAAGGCAAATGCCCTACCCATTGCCTACTCTGTGGCCCTAGAATTTTCCTTTTTTTAAATGCTCTTTTTTTTAAATTTTTTTAATTTAAGCACCGTGATTACAAACATGGTTATATTTGGGTTTCAGTCACAAATAGAACACCCCCTTCACCAGTGCAATGTTCCCAACCCCAATGCCCTCTCCCTCCTTCCCATACCCTGCCTGTATTTGAGACAGGCATTCTACTACAGTTTTCTTTTTTTTTTTTTAGTTATTTTTTTTTAAGTTGAGTAAGCTGGTTTTTCTTTTCTTAAAGGATAAGTGTTAATAAAAAATACAGTAGTATAGTTGTGAAAGTGCCAATTGACGTTTTTTGCATAGACCCAGCAAAATATAGGGAAAACGGGAAAAAAAAACCTTGGCCTGGTTACAAGAAGACCTCACCCCAGAAGTTTATTGACATAAGACTGACTCTGGGCTCCAGGCATACCAGTCTGTCCAACCTCTGAGTCATTCTCCATGGTCCCGGTGAAACTTTTTCTCACTTTAGCTGTTGTTGGTGTCAGGTTCCTGTATTTAAAGATTCTGGATTCTGTGCATTCCTTCATCGAAGTCAGACTGATGTGGAGCATCCTCTAGTTTCACCTCACCATTAGTGCAGAGAGACCTGCCCTGCAAGCAGGTTGTTGCTAAGTCATCTGGGTGTTGAGAGCACTCTTTGGAGTAAGTCAATGCCAGAGCATTGTAGTAGAATGCCTGTCTCAAATATAGGTAGGGTCTTCCCTGGTAGAGATTTGCATCATAGTAATGTTATAGACAATTGTGGTTGTTTTCATAGATGGTATCCATTGTTCAGGGTTGTTGGGCAATACCCATTCTTCTGAGGCCTAAGCCAAATCATTATGCCAATGCGGGTGTCCTGTAAGCCCCCCGAAGGGGCCCGGCCAGCGGAGAGTGGACGAGAGGCTCACGAACAGCCGCACCTTTATTTTGCGAGGCTCAGATCACAACCACACCTGTGAAAAAATCTAAGAGAGGTTAATAACAAATGACCCAAGACAGAAATTCCGTTCAAAGGCACTTTAATGTGATCCTGCACCCTCTTATATAGGGAAGGTAAAAAGGGGCAGGCAAAGGTAATGTCAATCATACTTTTGGCGCGCAGGCCACTCCATCATTCCAAATAAGGCATAAACACAGTACAGGTTGGGTGGAACAAAGAAAATACATCATTCCCCAAATATGGAAAGTGGGCAGTGGGGCAGGGGGTAAAACAATTTGCAAGTCATGCTAGATTAGCAGTTTCCATGGAAACACCCTGTGACCCTAGGTAGGGTCTGCTTGACCATATTCCCAGGCTCTTAACAGATTTATGGTGGGGCAATGTTCTTAAGAAATAACTTTGTAAAAACAATGTTGCACAAAACAATAATGAATACCTTGTTAACTCAAGAATGGGGCCAGGGGAGTATGGCTTCATTCCTGGGAGTGGTACCAGGCTGTGTTCCTCTCCCCTGGGCTAAGAAGTTATTTATTACTTTTGTGGCTGCTTTTTTCCTGCTGGCCCAAGGGCCTTGTAGCAAAACAGCACGTAGGCAGTTTGCAGGTGCAAAACTGGAAAATGGCAGAGAGGCTAATGCAAAAGTGGCCATTGTCAAGTCACGGTAACCAACATGCCAATGTTCAGGGTATAAGGCCTAACTGCATTACAAAATTTGTGTTCCCATCTCTATTAGATAAGAACTTGTTTGCATATGTAATATTTTCCCATTTTAATGTGTCTATGCAAAAGAGAAACTATGCCACAAAGTATTGTTGGTGCATTTGGGGGCTGAGGGAGCAAGTCCAACATTCCCCGTAACTTGGTTCTAACATGAATTCTATACAGAGATACTCTTCTACAAGTATTGCTTATTGAACAGATCTCAAAGGGGAAAAAACAATCAAACAAACAAAAACCAGTGGGCAAAAATGTCACTTTATAAGAGAATTGTCACTTTATAAGAGAATATTCAAAAAGAGTTATAGATGTTAAGGGAATACATCTAAGATATACAAAGGAGATGAGATACACATGACTCTTTTATGTTTTAGAAATAGTGGGGGGGGGTGTTGTGTCTGGGACACCACTTTGGTCTGTGATTTGGCCATCTGGAGTCTGTAAACAACTACCAGCACTCACTCCTGTATCAGGAAATGTCTTTGAGTGGGGGCATCTCCGAAAGTGATTATGGTAGCAAGCACAGGTACCTAGTGAAGGGAGTTGGAGGATAGGAGTTCATTGATAATAAAATTGATAGGAAAAGAGTTTTGGTTTCTTCTCAGGCTGAGCATCTTATTTTTTCATTTTGGGAGCTGGCTGGCAATTAGCTTGAGAGAGGATATTAATCTGCTTCATAATGAGCAAAGACCTGAGGGTAAAAATGGTTACATGTGGGGTAATAGACAGTGGGGGTGAGAGTAAAGAACTAGAAATGAGCCTGTAGGTGGTGAGCCAATGGGGGAAGGGAATAATACAACACAGACATTCTGTATATTGTAAACTTAAACACTTATGATATCCTATTTAACTATCCATACTATTTAACACAAAGTGGATTAAACTATATGATATCCTATAAATCTATATAATTTTTACGTGTGGGGGCAGTAGCTCCCGCGTAGTTGAGAATGGGGATCAGTGGGAAGAGAAGTTCACCAGTTCCCTCCCCCAGTACATGCCGCTGGTGCAGGGTGGGGGGTGGGGGATGGGGGATACTTTAAACTGCTCACCAGGACCCATCTTGCTGGCACCCCAGGCAGGCGGCCCTGGATAACCCTGGGGTACGGGAGGAAGGAGAGAGAAGGCTGTGGAGGCATCTGGAGGCCGCATCTTTCCCTAAGTTTGGCTAAAAAGCTTGAATTATCCTTGAATAACTGGTGAAATTGAAATGCTATTTTCTTATCCTTCAGATGAATGCCTAACCCGGCAGCGCTCAGAGCTCTCTTAGCTCTGCACACAGAAATCACCCCTGGCAAACGTAGGGAATCATGGGATACTAGGGATCAAACCTGGGTTGGCCATTTGCAAGGCAAATGCCCTACTCATTGTGCTATCTCTGTGGCCCTAGAATTTTCCTTTCTTTAAAATAACTTTTTGGGGGTTGGGGGTTGTTTTACCTTTTTTTTTTTTTTATGTGTGTTCAGACCTATTCTCTCAAGAGGTGCTCATATTATTCACAATGATCTGAACAGATGATTTGTTGTAAGGGTGAGAAGGTAATTCTCAGGCCCTGTGCAGTGCTGGGGATTACCTGGGCTGCACCAGTAGTTCTGGAAGACCTTCAGGACAGGACTGCATACAGAGTTGCATGGGGGTTCTCATCACCACACTTAATGATGCTTGTAGACTATGTGGTACCAGCGATTGAACTAGGATCAGCTGCATGCCTTAACCCCTAGACTGTCTTTTACACGACATTTTTTATGTTCTTAAGCAATATCCTACAGTTTTCTGTAGATGCTATGCCTTGTTGTGTTTTAAGGGGACCATACCAGGTACTACTCATAAGTTAGTTCTGACTCTGTACTCAAGAGTAACTCCTGACATTGCTCCGGGGAATATATGTGGTGCTGGAGAATAAACCTGCTGGGCTTATACAAGTACCCTAACAGCTGTATGCCCTATATCTGGCCTCATTGTACTCTTTATACCCAGCATATTTTTATTTTCTTTTATTTTGTATCTTTATTCTCCTTGATGAATCCCTCCTTGCATCTTATAGTTCTTTTTTAGTCTTGGACTTAATTTTCTGTTTGGTTGAGATTTAATTTCTTTTAATTTAAGTTTTGATATAGTGACTCTTCTCTATTCTGTGCCTTCTACATTTCTTTGATTTTTAAGTTTACCCTCTGGAAATATGTTTTCAGTGAGAAATTCTATCTTATTTTTACAGCAATTGGTAACAAAGATCATTTACTGATGCATCCAGGTTAGTTTGTTTGCTTGTAATTGGCAATGTGACTTTAGTTAGAATTCTTGGAATCTGTGACCCTGATGGGAAAGTGCAACAGCAATGAGGAGAAAGAAAATCTCAACCAGTAGATCATATTGTTGCCAGTGGGAGGGCCTACTAGGGATAGCAACTGAGAGGGAGAGATCCATGTTGCCGCAGCAGTGGCCAGTTTCACGTTCCTGCTGAACAGTCTGCCTCTGGACTGCAGCTACATGCTATGCTAATCCCTGAAGGAGGAGTAGAAAATGCCACTTGGCCGGTGATTGCTAGTCTTCAAATATTTGGTACAGGGTATCTCAGGTATTTGAGAATACAGTTTGAGATTTTTGCTTCTTGGATCAGGTAAAATAAAATCAATTTGTTCAGAATCAAATTGTTCTTTCAAAAGTTAATTTACCAGAAGTACAATTTAAACTATAGGAGGAAATGAGAAGATAGCTTTCAGTACTGGAATGATATCTGGCATGTGAGGCTCTTTGTTTTATATCTAGTATCACTGCCCCCCACCCTAGTACCCTTTACCTAGTACCCCTAATGCCCTAGTACCCTTTACATCCCTGTGGCTTCCAGTACTGCTGGGCCCAAGCTCCACAACAGGCCCCACAGCCATTCTGAGTGTCATCGGGAGTGGTACCTAGGCTTCAGAGACAGACGGGTTGGGTGGATTCCAGACTAGATAAATACGATTTTTATAGAATTGAGACTTAAGCTACATGTTTCTGATTTCTGGAAAAAAGAGGCTCTTTCATGAAAGAAATGTCTGTGTATTATTATACCTAGAATTCAGGTGCTATTTAAAATTTTTAAATGATAAATCAAAATCCCAAACAAAGTGTTTTACAATTTGAGGGTACTATTTTTTGGAAAAGGTTAAAACACTTTCCATTGTACAATCAAATATACTTAGTTCATTTGGTAAGGATTGCTCTTCACCCAGATTAATAGCCTTCAGCTATATGTTAAAATACTGGGTCCAGAAGATAATACAGCAGGTACAGGGTTTGCCTTGCAGGTTCTCTCTCTGGCACCACATTTGTTCTACTACTGACAGTGTCTCCTTCCCCCTAAAAATATTTTCTTCTCTTTCCTAAGTCTTAATATATTGTAAAGAGTTTACATATTGGTTTCTTTGAGTAATTCTGTGGGTGTGGAATAACTATAAAAAAGATTTTTGTTGGGGCTGGAGAGATAGCAGAGCAGTAGGGGGTTTGCCTTGGGATAGATGGTGGTTCGAATCCTGGCATCCCATATGGTTCCCCGTTCCTGCCAGGAGCGATTTCTGAGTGCTGCTGGGTGTGACCAAAAAAAAAAAAAAGATTTATGTTGATATACTTGCTTATAAGAATTTTATGAGGTTTAAGATATTCTGTAACTGGATAGAGAAAAGGCACTAAAGTGAAGGACATTTTTCTGTTTCATTTATTTAAAATAACATTCACTTTTGATGACGTTTTGGTATAAAATTTTCAGCTCTTAAAATTATGAGCACTCTTAAGTATTCAGTATTTCAGGTTCCTAGAACTACTAGAAGACTGTTTCATGCATTGTGGGCAAAATCCCACAATGTTTTTGTCAGAATTCATAGACTTTACGTGGTTTGATTACCAATTGTTACATACAGTAAAACTTGAAAAAGACTTTTCCCACTTAACAGTCTCTTTATAAACCTTGGAAATCTGCTATAATTGAAGTATAGTCATTAGAATATTGACTGTTCAAAGTATGAATATTATTTCTAAGAAAATATAAAAAGAAATCACTAGTTTGCTAAAAATAATTATAATTATGTGTTACACTTGAATGGTTCATTGGTAATGTAGGATCAAACCTACTTAATCTCGTAATTTTTAGTTAAGACCTTTTTTCATGAGATGGAAAAAACACGAGCATATCTTAAAAGTAGTATGAACTAGTCTAAATACCCTTCTCCAAGCTCTGATGTGAATCATGGATCCTGTTAGGCAGGCTTTTGTGGGCGTAGTAGTACATATTCTGCCTGTCAGTCTACCTGTGGGTAAAGCCACACCCTCTGTTCTGACCTTTTCCTCAGGGGACACTGACTAGAATCTTTTGGCTCAATGGGAGAGGTGTTTGAAAAGCTCAGTTCAGAAGAGCTTTTACTTTTGAGTGAACCGGCAAGAACTAACCAATGTTGCAACTACATTTCTCAAGACTGCTACTATGGAGATTTAAAACTTGACCTTCACAAGCCAGGGTTCTGTTTGGAGGAAGGTGCACTTATTTCCTCAGATGTATTTGATACTCAACTTAGTTTTGTATTGTTAGCTAATTAAGATATTTATACTTTTTTAATTTTTATTCTTCAAGGATTTAGTTGATTCTAGTTAATAGATGTTTGTTTGCTTTCATTTTTAGAAGTTTTTTTGTTCTTTTTAAATAGATAGCTAAATTTTTTTTAAGTTTTAGGTGTTGTTTTTAGATGTATTTATGAACTAATTTTATAATGGTTATTTGATAGTACTAAAAAGAAAATTTTAGACAGCTATAGGTCTGTTTTGATGAGCTGAACTAATACAGTGAAAGACCGATTAGGCATATGAAAAAAATTGGCAGCTGTATCTTCTAGAATGGATTCTCACAGGACCTATTTGGCAACTGTCAAACTTAGTGGCTCTTGGTTTGAAGAACAAGATGAAGACATTTATGAGGTGGAATCTCGGGTTCCTTTACCACAGCCTTTTCCTTTATGTGATCATTTGGATGAAAATAATTCAGTGATTATTAAAACGTCTATTTTTCATATTTTTCATAAGACAAATGGGCACATATTAAAGCTTATTTCTAAAATATCATTGCCTACCCCACCTTATTCAGTAAGTATTAAAAGTTTTTAAATATTTCATAAATTTAATTTAAAAATATGTATGTTGAAAAATTGAGTTTCAGTGACTTAAGTAAGGATAAGTGGAACAGAATCTTTTTTGTTTGATATGTTGCTGTTTCTTTCAAAATTAGTTGACTGTCTAAATATGTCTGAAAGTCCCAACTGAGCTATGTTTTTTTTTAATTTCAGAAAACTGAATCAGATATTACAGTTTTCACATGCCAAATCTTTTGTTAAAATGATTTGTACTGTTCCTTTAAAATATTGCTTTTATAAGTTTATGATGTGAATTCTGAGAAATAGGGTGGGAGCAGTCATTATAATATGTAAAGAGCTGAGAATTGTCATTGAGCCAACTAGGAAATGTTTCCGATCATAGGACATAGCGGCTGTTGTTCCAGACAAGGAAAAGAAAACCTGGACCTAATTTTAACCGTTGTTAACTCCCTAAGGAACTTATTTTTAGGTTTAGTTTTTATATATAAATTATGTGAGGAAGTGTGGGTTTTTTTCTGTTGTTGATTATAATGTGATGTGTATTTATATAAATACCTTTAAGAATATATAGCATGATATTTCTGGATCATTTGATATTCAGTGTTGTGAATGATTCACTACAAGTTACTCAGCACATTTTATGACTCTCATGACTTTAACAATATTATACTAGCAAATATTTAACAATCCAGATAGTTTTAGAATAGCTCTTGCTATCCTGAAACTCTTAAGTCACAGAATATTTATTGAGGCTTTTAGACATACTTTCAATATAGTAATAAATTTCTACTTGTCAAGTAGAGTATAGAAGTTCAGGCTTCTATAATAGCTTTCTTATTTAAAAATCATTACTTTGTGAGGGTTATTATATTAATGTATTAAGTTTGGGAAAAATTTACATCATTTATGGTTAGAGCTCATTTTTGATTAAATACAAGTTTAGAAACTTCATGTATTTACAAAATATTATAGAAGAAAATTGCATGTGTATATGTAGATGCAATTAATATATTTTTAAAATGCAAGCTATCACTAAATTTGGGAGAGTGGTTGCATATATTTATAACTTTAAAGTTATTTATTTATAATAAAATACGCATTTTCTATATTTAAAAGAAAATACTCGGACAAAGGCAGAATTATATATGGTTTTATCTATGTTTCAGAAATAGCATATTATCACTGATTTGTTGGGAAAATATTTTATGCTTTTAAGATGCATGTTTAATTTTTCCATTATAATTCAAAATTGTATATTAGAGAAAATCAAAACTTTTAGTAATTCTAAAATCTATTTGCTCATTTTATCTATCTACTCATTTTAAAGAATGAAATCTTTAAAAATAAGGGCTGGAGGGGCTGGGAAGGTGGCGCTAGAGCTAAGGTGTCTGCCTTACAAGCGCTAGCCAAGGAACGGACCGCGGTTCGATCCCCCGGCGTCCCATATGGTCCCCCCAAGCCAGGGGCGATTTCTGAGCACATAGCCAGGAGTAACCCCTGAGCGTCAAACGGGTGTGGCCCAAAAACCAAAAAAAAAAAAAAAAAAATAAGGGCTGGATAGATTGCACAGGGGTTCAAATGTTTTCCTTGTGTGTGTGTGGGCTGAGAACACACAGATGTGATTCAAAAATCCCCCAAGTAAAAGAAATAAAAATTTAAAATATATGAGTATTAATTTATGTTATTAATATCTGACTAAAAATTGGAAACTACATGATTCATTTTTCAAGTCTAAACCAGATCTTTCTAGCATGCTAAGTAAATATAAATTTCCAGCTTCTTATATAATTATGAGTCTTATTCATGCACCTAATTAATGATTCTTTAAGTTTTAGCAGTGTTTATTGACTGAGTGTTAACTATTGTAGGGCATTTGCCTTTCATGTGGTTGGCATAGCACAAATGGACCCCCACGTCTTGCCAAGAGTGATCCCAGAATGCAGAACCAGAAGTAGACCCTGAGCACTACCAGGTGTCTCCAATAAGGCAAACAAAAAAAATTTAAAGTGTTTAATAGAATTGATTACCAGAAACACTTGAACAGTTTTTTTCCCCCTCATATGATATTTCTAGTTAACAAAGGGAATAATGGCAGTTAAAAGATACACTAAGATACAGCTTTTCTACAATTTCTTGATCTGCAAACAGTGTTTTTTGAATAATCAATAATGAGTGTTCAGTTTTTAAGTAATTTGTTTATAGTTAAAGCATCTAGATTCTAAAATATGTTTAAATAGGCTACATGTTTATATTGAAACTTGTAGGTATCTCGCTAATGGACAGAAATGTAAAGCATTACATTTTTAAAGCTTGAATTATGAATGTAACTTTATTTTATTTTGCTGTGCCATTCTAATTTTATTAATTGATATGATTTATCACATTATAGTTTTCCATGGTATAAAAGAGTCACAATTCATGTTAAATACATAGCACTACGATACAGGAAGTTATACAATCATATAAAATTCTTTAGCAATTTAAAGTAAAAGCCTAGTGGTCCTTAACTTTGGGACTCACTTTATAGTAGAATACAAATCTGATGCACAGATTTATTCCCAGAATTCATTTTGGTTTTCAGTAACAGTAGAATACTTTTTAGAGAAATTCTACGCACAGAAACTTCTGTCTAATAACATATCTCACCTACTAATTTTAGCATGCACTAGAAGTATTAAGTGATTTATATTTTAATATACTACCTTTAATTTAAAATTCTTAAAAATACTTTATTAGTGAATGGCATTTGTTTTTCTGGCTCTTAATAATGTTCATTTATATATACTTTTCTATCTTATTTAGCTTGAACATGCGAAAGTTACACAGACTGAGTTGATGCGTGAGTCATTTAGACAGAAGCAAGAAACAGCAGACTACCTTAAGTGCCAAGAAGAACTTCGAGAACGCCTTCATGAGGAGTCCAGGGCCAGAGAACAACTGGCTGTGGAGCTCAGTAAGGCTGAAGGTGAGCGAGCCCATTGCCATTGGCAACTAAGAATAGAGAAATATCACGTCTACATGTAGAAATTTGGGGGCACAAATGCATGCTGGTGTGTGCATACATACACTTTATATGCCCTATATTTGATCCCCAGAATCCAAAATATAAAAAATAGAGTTGCTTTTAGAAGCCAGCAATCTGAAAAAGAGCAATTACTGATAAGTAATAGCACTATGCCCTCTACATTCCTGCAAACAATTTCTAGATTCATGATTTTTTTTAATTAGAAAAGTAATCAGAATTAAAGAAAATATATAACATTCTAGAAAATGGAGAAATGAGTTTAGTCATTACTGTTAACCCATGGCCATAAGTTACTCCAGCAATTTTAAAGATGAAAAAATTGAAGCTAGGAGATGTTAATACATTATTTAGGGTTACCATTTAATATTAATGACAAGCTTTAAGCCTCCTGTGCCTTAGCTCTTTGCATGCTATCATACTGTTAATAGTCTTTACTTGCTAGTATATAAAATACCAGCTTTTACATTTATAATGTGATTTAATTCATAAACATCTAATCTATATTATACTTTCTAGAAACCTATGTATTTATAGCTGTTGGGTAAAGTAAATTGCCAACTACTTGATATGAAATATTAGCATAACAAAGTAATAGAATATTCAGAGTATTTTTATAGTTACACACATGACTGATAAGCATAGGCAGCATAGAACATATTTTATTAATTGCTCTCAGCAGTAGCAAATTCATTTAAACTCTGCTGTGAGGTTAGGGGATATACCCAGCAATGCTTAGGGAGCACTTTTGGCTTTGTACTCAGTGATCATTCTTCAGAATGCTTAGGAGACCGTATGGTACTTGGTAGTGGGAATTGAACCTGAGTTGTGGCAGCATTTGAGGTAAGCATCCTACCTACCATGCTGTATTTACAGCCCTCATTAAAAGATTTTAATAAGTTGTGATGCTATTACCATTATATGTTTTACTTAAACTAAAACCTAACGGTAAAATTTGAAATAAATAATAATCCCATTTTCTGTTAATTTTATTTTATAGGGGTCATTGATGGCTATGCAGATGAAAAAACTCTTTTTGAAAGACAAATTCAGGAAAAAACTGATATAATAGATCGTCTTGAGCAAGAGTTGTTGTGTGCAGGTAATAGACTACAAGAATTGGAAGCAGAGCAGCAGCAGATTCAAGAAGAAAGAGAATTACTCTCTAGACAGAAGGAGGCTATGAAAGCAGAGGCAGGCCCAGTTGAACAGCGTATGTATTTTTAGAGTTGGCTTGAAGCATTCCTTAAAAGTTCACTCCCCTCCCGCCTCTTTCACTTTCACTTTCACTTTTACTATTTTTGTAGGCATTGGAAATTTATAAGAAAGCTTGCTTTATTAGTAAATGTCTTATAGTCAGTCTTGTAGAATCAAGACAACAAAAGATAAATTCACTTATCTTCAAACTTCTGCTTCAAAAGAAAGCCTCATATGACAAGACATAATACTTATAGATCGTGTGATATTTTTCTAACAACAGGGAGACAGCAAAAAATGTATTCTGAAGTTAAAGAACAAAGAACACTGATCTGGTGATAGAAGTGAGCAAGCTGAGTTAGATTTTTATCCTAAGGGAATAGATTGAAAAAGTTAATGTAAAGAGCAGACTGGTAGCTAATTAAGTGAGACTTCAAAAAATATATACATTTTTTAATGGCCAGAAAACTCTAAATCTTTCTTAAATGAATAATTTGGTGACTGAATTTGAAGTAAAGTTTGTTTAGCAATTAAGAAATTAAACTAGGGCCCGGAGAGATAGCACAGCGGCATTTGCCTTGCAAGCAGCCAATCCAGGACCAAAGGTGGTTGGTTCGAATCCCTGTGTCCCACATGGTCCCCCGTGCCTGCCAGGAGCTATTTCTGAGCAGACAGCCAGGAGTAACCCCTGAGCATCGCTGGGTGTGGCCCCCCCCCCCAAAAAAAAAAAGAATTAAACTAAAAATTTTTAATTAAGAATTAAAATTATATCCTTGAAACTTTTAACTCTTAAAAAATTGTGTCCTTTTAATTTTCTATTTTTACTTGTAGTTGTAATTACAGATATAAGTTTTTCACTAATTTGGTTTGAAATAGTTAGGCAACAAAGGCAGTATTCAGGGCTTATTTCTGGCTGTGTTCTCAGGAATTACTCTTGGCAGACTGGGGGCTCTTATGGGGTACCAGTGACCAAACCTTGGTCTCTTGCAAGTACCTACCCACTGTACTATTGCTCTGGCTTGTTTCACTAATTTTATCAATTTAGAAAGACAGTACATTTATTTGTGCTATAGCTGTTAGGAGTCATTCAACAAAGGATTATTTAGAGTTAGAATTTTTACTGTGGAAAGTATATGTCACATATGTAAAATATTTTAAAAATGGAATGTTTCAAAATGTTATCAGTAATAAGCATCAGTGGTTTCAAGTTTTCTGATTGTATATGTGTATGTTTTATTCTATTTTGCCACTAGAAGTTTTGAAAATTATTACATATTTGTTCTATGTGTGTTTCCACCTTTTCTTATAGGACTAGTAGATGCTGCAGTCGATGCAGCACCTGGAGCAGGTGTGTTGTACAATTGCATGGCCAATCTTTGGGTTGTAAACTTACACTCCAAAAATTGGGTGACCCTTGGACTTTCAACTAACTAACTTCTCTCTAATTTTGCAGTTTTACTGTTGTGTTTCTTGGATATTTTTCTTTAACAGAAAATAAGCTTATCTTACAAAAGAATAAGTATATTTCAAATTAACAACTGAGATTCATGGTGACCATCATCTTACTATATCTACTTTTTCACAAGAGTGTATAGCTATTTATATACCTGTGTGTTGTGGTGGTGTTTTTATTTCTGTTTTGGGTTTTTTGGGTCACACCCAGCAGCGCTCAGGGGTTACTCCTGGCTCTATGCTCAGAAAACGCTCCTGGCAGGCTCAGAGGACCATATGGGATGCTAGGATTTGCACCACCGTCCTTCTGCATGCAAGGCAAATGCCCTACCTCCATGTTATCTCTCTGGCCCCTTTTTTAATAAAATACTTGTTCAGGTCCAGGGAGATAAGTCAGAGGACAAAATATAACTTATAGAAATATAACTTCCAGGTACAAGACCCTGATTGTGATCCCACAGTACCACAAGCCCTCTCACTTCAACACTGCAAGCTGTTGCCCCATTGGCCTTTGTATCTTTCTAGCCAAGCATCAAATAGTTTTATCACTAGAAACATCCATTAATTCCCTCCCAAAATAGAATTTGGATTTATTAAAACATTTTTAGCAAATATATTAAACTCATAAGACTTTTCAAAATACTCTTCTGATTAAGAAGTATATAAGATGATGGTATAATAGGACCAATGGAATTTAGTAAAATACAAGACTTTATGATTGATTTATATTAACATCTAAATCACTATTGTTTTAGAAGCAAAGCTGTTTTCTCTAGATTTCTACTTCTGAGTACACTGTTGACAGACCAGTTAGCATAAAGACTCTAGGATTATATTCTTTCTGTCTTCTTTATTGGAAAATTCTTCTATTTTACTATGTATACCTTATTATTATATTAATACTATGGCAGTAACTTAATACATACAATACTTATTATACTCAAGGTTCTATTTTTACCTATATTAATTCAATTGATTAAGTCACTGTCAAGAATTCAGTATGATTTCTTCTTTGTCTATACATATGGAAAATAAAGGACATTTTGCTTAATTAGTGTTATATTGAAGATAGATGGTAGAACTAGGATTTGAACCTGTATTCTGTTAAGTGCATCGTTTCATATTGTCACTTTTTCCTTGATACACATAGATACAATCATATAAGATTAATTCAAGAATTCAGACTTAATGAGTAACAACAGGATATTCTAGTAGCAGTTTTATTCCCCCCATCTTAACTGCTTATTGTCTTGGTAAAGATTTACAGTATTTGATTTTTGTGTGTATTGTGTATGCACATATAAGTGACTTTATGGATTTGGAATGAATTGATTTATTTTTTTGCCTGAGGTGAGCTTTTTTCTGTGCTTGAACTCCCCTTACAGTTGAAAGTGGATTTTTTGTTGTCTTTTGTTTGCTATGCTTGTTTCACAAAAATAGTGTAGAGATAAGGACATATTATTTTTGTTAACCTTATGTATTTTTATTGATTTTTGATAAACATATTTATATTTTACTAAATGAATATTTTACTTTTTACATGCAATTTGAAATAAAATTTTCATGATCTTTTTAAAATAAAGGTAAAATTTGTATATTATGAGTGACTTCAGTTATGATTTGACAGTATATTTTTCATTTATAAACAGAATTGCTACATGAAACTGAAAAACTAATGAAGGAAAAATTGGAAGTACAGTGTCAAGCTGAAAAAGTATGTGATGACCTTCAAAAACAAGTGAAAGCTCTAGAAATAGATGTCGAGGAACAAGTTAGTAGGTTCATAGAGCTGGAACAAGAAAAAAATGATGAACTAATGGATTTAAGACAGCAAAACCAAGCACTGGAAAAACAATTAGAAAAAACGAGAAAATTTTTAGATGTAAGTATCACTATTTAAATATCGGTTTTCTCAGAATGCCATTTGATGCTAGACTGAATTTTGTTTCTGTTTGTTTGCTTGTTTGTTTAAACAGTTTGGAGGCCTTAGCTAATGGCACTTTGGTTACTCTGGACGATGTGCTCAGAAATCACTCCTCCAGGCTCGGGACCATTGGGATGCCGGGTTCAAAACCCAGTTTGCTTGCGTGCAAGGCATCAATTGTTTATCTTCATACAAAACCCACTTGCTATCTCTCCCTGAGTCTGCTAGATTGAATTTCATGTTATAAAAAGATACTTGTATTCTTAATTTTTTTTTACTTGCATATTCTAAAACTAATTGAAAAGTACTATCTTGATCACATATTATGCAACCAGTATTAAAAGCAGTATAGATGATCATTATTGAGTCCTACTAGTTAGCCATTCTAAATTAACCTTACAAAAAATTGTTCAGGGTTTTCTTTTCAGTAACCATCAGAGTGAATAAGGAGGATCCTTACAACTATTTGGTCATTACTTCTTTATCCATAAAAATAGATTTATGTCACTGTCCATGGAATTGAGGGATGGGACAATTGTCATACTCTCATTGCTCTCCTTTAAAAATAGATGTTAAATCTTTTAATATCATTTGAGTGTTCTTTGGAATTTTAACTAAGCCATATCTCTATAAACTTGAATTTGAGTCTCTTCATATTTTACATTTTAACTTAGAATTTTAAAAATGATTTGCCAATTTGTTCTTAGCTTAACAGCTAAATTAGTAGTGAAATTCTTCCTTTGTCGGTAAGTTAATTTTAAGGAATTTTCATTTTATATTTAACATTTCTTGAGTAAGAAATGTGCTTCAAACATATAAATACCTAAAAGTGTGTTAAAGAGTATAGAATTGGAGCCAGAGAGATAGTACAACAGGTAGGACATTTATTTGTCTTGCATGCCGCTGGCTGACTGAGTTTAATTTCTGACACCACTCTTGAGCACCAGTGCAAGTAATTCCTGGCTGCAGAGCCAGGAGTAACCTCAAAACAAACAACAATGTATAAAATGTATAAAAGTATCTATTTTATAGTACAAAATTGTATTATACAGCAAATATTATTTGCCAATCTTTTTAGTTTGTTATTTTGTGATCATCAGTTGTTTGTCTTCATACAAAACCATATTTATAACTAAAGGAAAAATAGTTTTAAATTTATCACTCCTGTAGTTATTGCTATTATCATTATTAAATTTCAGGAGCAAGCTATTGATAGGGAACATGAAAGAGATGTATTCCAACAAGAAATACAAAAATTGGAACAGCAACTTAAGGTTGTACCTCGATTCCAGCCTGTCAATGAACAGCAAACAACAGAGGTGAGAACTCTACTGATACTGTTTACCTTATAATAATTTTTATATTGTATGTAAAATAAAATGCAGATCATTGAAAACTTTAAAGGAATTCTTTCTAATATATATATAAATTCTAACAAGAAAATGAAATATTTATTTTGAGAAGATTCTTACAACTATAGAAATCACTTGTATTCAAATTGGTAAAATATGTACTGGCATTTACCTTTTTGTTGTTGTTGTTAGTTTTTGTTTGGGGCCACACCTGGTGGTACTCAGGGGTGACTGCTGTCTCTAGCTCAGGAATCCCTCCTAGCGGTGTGGGAATGCTGCCTTGTTCAACCCTTATGGAAAATAATATGGAGGGTTCTCAGTAAACTCAGAATCGAACTGTCAGATGATCTAGAAATTCTGGTGGACCATATAGAATGCCTGGGGTCATAAAACCTGGTTGGCTGAATGCAATACAAACGCACTGCCTACCATACTATTACTCCAGCCTATCTACCAGCATTTATCTTACTATTACTCCAATAAATCATTTTTCCTTATATTTTTATTTCTTTTGCCAGCAAGTTTAATCAAGGCTTTTTTTTTGTTTGTTTTTTTCGGGCCACACCCGTTAGATGCTCAGGGGTTACTCCTGGCTAAGCACTCAGAAATTGCCCTGTCTTGGGGGGACCATATGGGACGCCGGGGGATCGAAATAGGGTCCTTCCTTGCAAGGAAGTCATAGCACTTGGAAGGCAGACACGTTACCTCTAGCGCCACCTCGCCGGCCCCTTCTTTTTATTTTTTAATTTTTAATTTGAACCATTGTAATTTACAGTTACTCATAGTTAGGGTTTAGACATTCAATATTTCAGGAACAATCCCACCATCAGTTTCAACTAACTCCACCAATATTTCAGAGCCCATTTCATGCCACCATCACTGACCAAGCCTGCCATCAATCATAACAGGTATCTTTTGAAGTTTGGTTGTTAGATTTTGGGTCTCGGGGCCGGCGAGGTGGTGCTAGAGGTAAGGTGTCTGCCTTGCAAGCTCTAGCCAAGGAAGAACCGAGGCATCCCATATGGTCCCCCCAAGCCAGGGGCAATTTCTGAGCGCTTAGCCAGAAGTAATCCCTAAGCATCAAAACGGGTGTGGCACGAAAAACCAAAAAAAAAAAAAAAAAAGATTTTGGGTCTCATGATTTTATTTTTGTTAACTTAGATTTGAATATTTAGTTCTGTCCTTTCATAACACCAACAAAGCACCTGAGACCCCCGCAGCCCCTGTATCCTGTCATTTCATATGTATCTTTCTCCTCCCCTCACTCAATTTCTTTTCTTCTCTCTATACTATAGCACCTATGATGTTCTCTAGAACCCTATTTAAGTCATTGTATTCATGCAGATACTCAAAATAAATGTGATTTAAGTGAAATATAAGTAATAATTATCTTATATTTATCCTTTTTCTAGCTCACCTTATTTAACCATATCTTCCAGTTCCATCCATGTTGTAATGAATTGAATGATTGCATTATTCCTTACAGTTGTGTAGTATTTCATTGTATATATGTACCATATCTTCATTATCTACTTGTCTGTTGTTGGACATCCAAGTTATTCAACTCTTAGCTATTGGTATAGAATGATGTGATGAATAGCTGAAGGTTTTTTTTCCCTGTGGATAGATACCCAAAAGCAGGATTTGTAGATCATCTGACAATTCGATTCTGAGTTTACTGAGAACCCTCCATATTATTTTCCATAAGGGTTGGTCCAGGCAGCATTCCAACTAACAGTGGATAAGACTTCTATTTTCACCACATCCCCACCAACACAAATTGTTTCCAATATTTTTGATATGTGCAAGGATTTTTCTGTATTCACTCTACTTTCTCATAGCTCCCATTCTTTTCTCAATATATTTTAGTGAAGTTTCTAATGCCTTTGTGTCATGGATTTTTGTGTCATTTGCTTCTTAAAACTTTTTGTGAAGGTTACCCACAGCCTTTTGACTATGTCCTATAATCACCTCTCTATCTACATACTTGCTTGATCTGAGACATGTGTTCCAGCTCTCCTTTTTTTTTTCTTTAATACTCAGTGATGCTTAAGGCTTGCCCACTCCTGGCTCTGCACTCAGGGATCACTACTAGCATGGCTCAGGGTATGACGGGATGAATCCACTTTAACCTTGTGCAAGTACTTTACTCTCTGTACTCACTCTGACCTCCCATTTCTATTTTTTTGTTTTGTTTTGCCTTTTTTTAAATATATTTTTTATTTAAGTAACATGATCATATTTGAGTTACAGTCATAACCAGAACACCCCCCTTCACCAGTGCAACATTACCCCCTCCCCCCTTCCCATCCTCTGCCTGTTTTCGAGACAGGCATTCTACTACAGTAATTTGTTTTTAAGTTCAGTAAGTTGTATTTTTTTTTCCTTAAAGGATAAGAGTAAAAAAATATATAGTAAAGGTGTGATAGTGGCAATCACCAATGTTTGCATAGGTCCAGAAAAATGGAGAAAATGGGGGAAAAAATCCTTGAACTGATTACAAAAAGGCCTCACCCCAGAAGTTTATTGGCATAAGACAGACTCTGGGTTCCAGGCATACCAGTCTATCCAACTCCAGTCATTCTCAAGGTCCCGGTGAAACTTTTTCACACTTTATCTATAGTTGGTATCAGACTTTTATATTTAAAGACTCTGGATTCTGTGCATTTCTTTTGTTGATGTCAGGCTGATGTGGAGCATCCTCTAGTTTCAGCATATCATTAAATGCAGAGCAATCTGCTCTGCATGCGGACTGTTGCTGAGTCGCCTGGGTGTTGGGAGTACTCTTTGGAGTCAGTCAATGCCAAAGCAGTGGTAGGTCTTCTCTGGTAGAGGCTTGGATCCTGGGAATGTTAAAGACAATTGAGGTTGTTTCCATAGTTCAGGTGTGTGTGGGCGATGCCCATTCTTCTGAGGCCTGAGCCAAATCATTATGCCAATGTTCAGGGTAAAAGGCCTAATTACATTACCAAATTTGTGTTCCTATCACTATTAGATAAGAACTTGTTTGTATATGTATTATTTTCCCATTTTAATGTGCCTATGCAAAGGAGAAGCAATGCCACAAGATATTGTTGGTGCATCTGGGGGCCAACGAATAAATTCCAACATTTCCCGTAACTTGGTATAAACGTGAAATCTACAGAGTTACTCTTCTACCAGTATTGCTTATAAAACAGATCTCATAGGGGGAAAATCAAGCAATCAAATAACTAATTTAGTGGGCAAAATTGTCACAAATGAGGATATTTTAAAAGAGTTATAGATGTTAAGGGAATACATCTGAGATATACAAAAGAGATACATGTGACCCTTTTATGTTTTAAAAAGAAAATAAAAGAAAACAAGGGTATTTGAAGACAACAGGTGATAGTTGAGTTTGCGACATGTTTTGCGGCATTACGAAACCCTATATTGTCCTTGAACTAGTTTTGCCTTTTTTGTGGTTTTTGGGTCACACCCGGCAGTGCTCAGGGGATACTCCTGACTCCATGCTCAGAAATTGCTCCAGGCAGGCACAGGAGACCATATGGGACACTGGGATTCGAACCGATGACCTTCTGCATGAAAGGCAAATGCCTTACCTCCATGCTATCTCTCCTGCCCCTGACCTCCCATTTCTGAGGCTTCTTCCTGAAGTATTTCTTTCACTTAGTTTGTGTGACACAACTATTTTGTTGGTATTTTTCTCTAAACTTTGTTTCCATCCTATCCAAAATAAATGCAGACAAACACCAAGATTTTTCCCTGAACCCCTAGATTTTCCTATTTCTATTCTCTTCAAAGGCAGTCATATATAAATACGTCCGTTTTTTTTATCTTCTTGAGCCTTGAAATCTCTATTGAGTATACAGCTGTCATTCTGTTCTGTATCTCCATTTTTAATGCAAATTTAACATGTTCAAAAGAGAAATCTGCTGACCAACCCCCATCAAAGATAAGAATAAGAAATGTTCATTATTCAGTAAATTCTATACTGTCCTTATTTATTATTCATTGCTCAGATCTAGAATCTTTGTTTTCTCACTATCTAACCCAATAATGAGTCAAATTGTTTTTCATTTTCTTAATTCCATCCACCCCCACCTGTACTCTAGACAGGCTTTCTACTTTCCACATTCATTCACATTGCTAGGATAATTCTCGATGTAGTTATTTCTCTAACTGCACTCATCACTCTTTGTGGTGAACTTCATGTAGTGAGATGAAACTTCCAGCCCTCCTCTCTTTGTCTCTGAAAATTATTGCAAGAATATCTTGTTTTTCTTTTTTTTTTTTTTTTTTTTTTTGGTTTTTTTTTGTTTGTTTGTTTTTTGGGCCACACCCGGTAACGCTCAGGGGTTACTCCTGGCTATGTGCTCAGAAGTTGCTCCTGGCTTAGGGGACCATATGGGACACCGAGGGATCGAACCGCGGTTTGTCCAAGGCTAGCGCAGGCAAGGCAGGCACCTTACCTTTAGCGCCACCGCCCGGCCCCTATCTTGTTTTTCTTAAAAGCCATTGATGAGTCTATTCTGCGTCTGTCCCTCTCCCTCTGACTTATTTCATTCAGCATAATAAATTCCATGTACATCCATATATAGGAAAATTTTATAACTTCATCTCTCCTGACAGCTGCATAGTATTCCATTGTGTATATGTACCAGTTTCTTTAGCCATTCATCTGTTGAAGGGCATCTTAGTTTTTTCCAGAGTCTGGCTATTGTAAATAGCGCTACAGTGAATATAGTTGTGAGGAAGGAATTTTTGAATTGTGTTTTTGTGTTCTTAGGGTATATCCCTAGGAGTGGTATAGCTGGATCTTTTGGGAGCTCAATTTCCAGTTTTTGGAGGAATCTCCATATCGCTTCCCATAAAGGTTGGACTAGACAGCATTCCCACCAGCAATTATAAGAGTTCCTTTCTCTCCACATCCCTGCCCAGCACTGCTTGTTCTCATTCTTTGTGATGTGCGCCAATCTCTGTTGTGTGAGATGGTACCTCATAGTTGTTTTGATTTGCATCTCCCTGATGATTAGTGATGTGGAGTATTTTTTCATGTGCCTTTGGCCATTTGTATTTCTGTTCTGTCGAAGTATCTGTCCATTTCTTCTCCCCATTTTTTGATGGGATTAGATAGTTTTCTTGTAAGGTTCTGTCAGTGCCTTGTATATTTTGGAGATTAGCCCCTTATATGATGGGTATTGGGTGAATAGTTTCTCCCACTCAGTGGGTGGCTCTTGTATCCTGGGCACTGTTTCCTTTGAGGTGTAGAAGCTTCTCAGCTTAATATATTCCCATCTGTTTATCTCTGCTTCCACTTCTTTGGAGAGTGCAGTTTTCTCCTTAACGATGCCTTTAGTCTCAATGTCAAGGAGTGTTTTACCTACGTGTTGTTTTATATACCTTACGGTTTCAGTTCTGATACCACGGTCTTTAATCCATTTGGATTTTACCTTTACACACGATGTTAGCTGGGAGTTTGTGTTCGCTTTTTGGCAAGTGGCTAACCAGTTGTGCCAACACCACTGTTGAGGAGGCTTTCCCTGCTCCATTTAGGATTTATTGCTCCTTTATCAAAAATTAGGAGATTGTGTGTCTGGGGAACATTCTCTGAGTACTCAAGCCTGTTCCACTGATCTGAGGGTCTGTCTATTTCAATACCATGCTATTTCAATAATTATTGCTTTGTAATACAGCTTAAAATTAGGGCAAGTAATGCCCCCCATATTCCTTTTCTCAAGGAGTGCTTTAGCTATTCGAGGGTGTTTATTGTTCCAGATGAACTTCATAAGTGTTTGATCCACTTCTTTGAAGAATGTCATGGGTATCTTTAGTGGGATCGCATTAAATCTGTATAATGCTTTGGGGAGTGTTGTCATTTTAACGTTGTCAATCCTGCCAATCCATGAGCATGGTATGTGTTTCCATTTCCGTGTCTTCTCTCGTTTCTTGGATAGGTCCTTCATGTCTTTGGTCAATTGACTTCAAAATATTTGAGTTTGTGTGACACTAAAGTGAATGGGGCTGTTTTCTTAATGTCCATTTCTTCCCTATCATTATTGGTATATAAAAAAGTCATTGATTCTTGTGTGTTAATTTTGTAGCCTGCCACCTTGCTATATGAATCTATTGTTTCTAGAAACTATTTGGTAGAGTCTTTAGGGTTTTCCAGGTAGAGTATCATGTCATCTCCAAACAGTGAGAGCTTGACTTCTTTCTTTCCTATCTGGATTCCCTTGATATCTTTTTCTTGCCTAATCACTCTTTCTTTGTGAGTTTTGCCAATGGTCTATCAATCTTGTTTATTTTTTTCAAAAAACTAACTTCTACTTTCATTGATCTTTCGTATTGTTTTTGGGGTTTCCATCATTGATTTCTGCCTTAAACTTTGTTATTTCCTTCCGTTTCCCTATTTTTGTTTCCTTTTGTTGATCATTTTCTAATTTTATAAGCTGTGTCATTAAACTGTTCAGTATGCCCATTCAGGAGCGATTTCTGAGCACATAGCCAGGAGTAACCTCTGAGCATCACTGGGTGTGGCCCCAAAAAACAAACAAACAAACAAACAAATAAAATCTAACAGTATATTGAGTCATTTTAAAATATCTGTGTTTTCTTTCCCTTAATGTTACAAATTTTAATTTTATTTTTGTTAGTGTTTCCTCAGAGACTTTATTTCTGTCTTCCTTGATCTGCTTTATGTTATTATATAAAACATAGTGATGCTATATATTTCAATATTTTGAAGACTGATATTCAATTACCGTATATACTCAAGTATAAGTATACCGAACTTGATTTATACTCGGATCATACAGGTTATTTGATTCGGTGCACTTGCTGACGACTCCAGTCGTCTTCTGCCATCTTCTAGAGGGGGCAGTGCTTCAGTTCAGTCCACAAATCACAGCTGAGCTGAAGAGGTAGGTGGCTGAACTGAACTGGATGCCACTGAACTATTTAACCCACAATATTCTGCTCTTTGTATGAGACCAACAGCAGTGACGATATCTGCGAACTCAGTGATGATGACAATGTCTATGCTGATACCCTCACATCAGATACAGCTGAAGCTCTGTTTGGACATACAGATGAGGAGGAGGAGAATTCCAGTTATGAAGGATTTTAACCTTTGTGATTTAGTTTGATTACCTATTAAGCTCTGGTTATGTGCACTTTATTTAAAGTTTTAAAGTTATTGTTGCTAGTTTATAGTTTTTCTTTAGCAATAAATATTGAAAAACACTTAACCTACTGATTCCTCAATTATTGTAATTGTTTTGGGTCTATATTTTTATTTTTGAAATTTACCAGTACCTGCTGTATTTTCTACCTTGGCTTATACTCGAGTCACTAAGTTTTCCCAGTTTTTAAGGTAAAAATAGAGGAGTTAGCTTATAATCGAGTATATAAGTAATTTCCTCCCAAAAGTTTTATTACCATGACATTTTTTCATTTCCTATCTTTTTTTTTTTTTTTTTTTTGGCCATACCCAGCAACACACAGGGTGTACTCCTGGCTCTGCACTCAGAAATTACTCCGACAGGCTTCTTGGACCATATAGGATGCCAGGCACCAGGGATCTGATCAGCTGCATTCAAGGCAAATGCCCTTCCCACTGTGTTATTACTGCAACCCATCCTAACTATTTATTTAAACACCATGGTTACAAAGTTATTCATGATTATGTTTCAGTATTTTAATATACACCACCGTTCAGCAGTGCACATTTCCAGTCACTTAATATCCCCAGTTTCCCTCTCAATCTCCCCACTGCATGCCTCTGGGGCAGACATCTTTACTCCTCTCTCTCTCTCTCTCTCTCTCTCTCTCTCTCTCTCTCTCTCTCTCTCTCTCTCTTCTCTCTCTCCTCTCTCTTGTCTCTCTCCTCTCTCTCTCCTCTCTCTCTCCTCTCTTTCTCCTCTCTCTCTCCTCTCTCTCTCCTCTCTCTCTCCTCTCTCTCTCCTCTCTTTCTCCTCTCTCTCTCCTCTCTCTCTCCTCTCTCTCTCCTGCCACTTACTTAGCACTTAGACACTGGGTTTTCACTATTGTTAATGAAGGTAGGGTACCATGCCTATCACTTTATCTTTGTTCAGCACTCAGTTCTTGTCCAGTACAAATTCTTAGAACTTGTAATTAGTTGTAGTTAATATTGTCTTTGTGGTTCCTTCTCTACTCTTTTTTTTTTTTAAATATGGAATACTTTACGAAATTGCGTGTCATCCTTGCGCAGGGGCCATGCTAATCTTCTCTGTATCATTCCAATTTTAGTATACATGCTGCCAAAGCGAGCACCCTTCTCTACTCTTAACTGCACTGCTCCACTACTAGTGGCAAGCTTCCTACCATAAACTGGTGGTCCCCATATCAATAATAACAATATGATATTATTACCATACTATTGTTTTTTATATCCCATAGATAAATGAGATTATTCTATGTTTGACACCTTTTTTTAAAGTAAGCTTTCTTCCATCTCTTGATTAGAACTAATTGCATAAGCAGTTATTAATATTTCCTGTATTTTGTCTCAGAGCTATTCATTTGAATGGACCCACATATAAGGATCTCTTTGGGAATTTTTCAATTTACTCAGATCCTTCTCACTGCTCTTCTGAGTGGTGCAATGTGTAGACAGTAAATGTTTTTGGAGTAGTCATTAGAGCCAAAGTGATAGCACAGTGGGAAGGCACTTGTCTTGCATGTAGCCAACCTGGGTTTGATCTCCAGCATGTCATATGGTTCCCTGAAGCATTGCTAGGAGTGATTCCTGAATGGAGATTCAAGAATTAGCCTTGGACACTGCCAGATGTAACAAAAAAAAAAAAAAAAAAGTAGCTGTATTAAAGCTCTTCCATCCTCTGTGGTATTATTCAGAACCACTGAATATGACCATTGGTAGAAAGAAAACTGTAATCTATAAAAGATTTCATTAGGTTAATACTTGGGGGCTGGAGCGGTGGCACAGTGGTAGGGTGTTTGCCTTGCATGGACTAACTTAGGGCAGACCTTGGTTCTATCCCCCAGTGTCCCATATGGTCCCCCAAGCCAGAAGCAATTTCTGAGTGCATACCTAGGCATAACCCCTGAGCGTCACCTGGTGTGGACCAAAAAGCAAAAGGAAAAAAAGTGTTAATACTTTATAAACTTGTCATCTTTGTTAGATTGTGCACTAAGTGCATAAAATTTATAAAAAGAAAGAGTTACTGTGACAAAAAAGAAATAAAGCTTGTAATTCAATGTTATTCAAATATAATTATTTTTCTTCTAACTGGAGAATGTTTCATTCTTGTAGGAACTTTAATTTTAAGAGTTATTGGAAGTGATATTTCCCTTTTACTAGTTTTTATTTTATCAATTTTAAAATGCCACCATAGTTGAAGATAGTATTTGCTATTCTTGTCTAAAATTAGCATGGCATATAAAATACTTGTTAACATAGTTATAAATATACTAATATCTCACTGAAATATTTTTCAAATTACTCATTTTACTTCTCCAGGTTGAGCAGTTAACAAATCATCTAAAAGAAAAAACGGACAAGTGCAGTGAACTTTTGCTCTCTATAGAGCAACTTCAGAGGGATGTACAAGAAAGGAATGAAGAAATTGAGAAACTGGAATTTAGAGTCAGAGAATTGGAACAAGCTTTAATCAGCAACACAGACACTTGTCAAAAGGTATGAGTTTCACTTCGGGGCCACTTAATTTTGGCAAGTATTTCAATTTACATTTCTCTTAGCTATACAAAAATTAAATTAAAAATTGCTCTTGACTTTTTCTTGGTATTGTTGTAATATTTATATACAAGTTATATATTTTATACCTTATATCTTAACAGCATGACTATTTGTAAATGCTGCTTGATATCTTAATATCAAGAAAGGTATATCCCATGAAACAAGAAAAATTACTGTCTTAACCTTGCATAAAACTGATTCTAAAATCATAATCTATTTCTGCTAATGCTTTACCTCATCCTGAGACATTATGTCTATCTCAATTTTACTTAAGAAAGTAAAAATAATTCTTTGAAGGGGCAGAATAAGGATGCATGTTAGGGAGCAGGTAATAGGGTAGCCTTTATGTTATCTAAAGATTGAATTTAATGAGTATCAAATATTCTTGCATGAATATATGCAAGATGCACTTGAGAATAAATGACTATAACTTGTTCCCTAGTATAAATTTCTTAGAATTATTCTCCAGTGTAGGTTTTTTTAAAATTGGTGAAAACCAGTCATTGTTTCTTCATTAAAGTAAATAATCAGGATGTAACATTTGAAATTTTGAGAAAACTCTTGTGTATTTAAAGGTGGAAGATCGAAAACAATTTGGGGTAATAGAAAGTAAAACAGAATTATCTTTAGAAGTACAATTACAGGCTGAGCGAGATGCCATAGACAGAAAGGAAAAAGAGGTAAGATGTTTACTTTTTAATAATAAAATGGGGTCAGAACTATTTTAAATAAGGCCTCTTAAAATTGTCAGAGAGAGAGAGTTTTTTGGAGGATTGCTGTCAGGCTGTAAGGGCTATACTCGACTTACTCTTAGCTCTGCTCAGTAATCACTCCTGATAGAGTTTGGGACTATCTGGGATGCTAGGGATCCAACATAGGTCAACCCAAGTGCATTACCCATTGTACTATCTCTCTGGTTCTGAAATTATCATTTTAACAGAATAGAATATATAGATAAAACAAAGTTTAGATTGGTTCTTAGTTGATAGTCTACATTGACCTGGAAGAAATTAAATATGAGCTGATATAAACTGATGTGCAAAAGTGTTTTGGGTAAAGGGAACAAATGTAAGACATTGAGGCAAAAGAAGACTAGATCTGAATGAAGAAGATACTGGAGAGATAGAGTAGTATTGGGTAAAAGGTAGCATCACTTTACTTCTGACCAAACTATGAACTTTGAATTATTCTTTCTTTGCTACAGCATGTTCAGCGTTGGTTTATTTTTTGTTTTGTTTTGTGTTTGTATTTTTGGTGAATAGTTGTATTGCTTTGCAAAATATTATTTAAATCACAAAACAATTAGTAATAATAGAGTAATTATATAAAGTTCTGGTTTTCTACTCCCTTCCTCCCAAAATAAGAAAACCCACTTTGGAATAGTATTTTTTTTCTAGTTACATTTTAAATTATTTAAACCTTTGACTACAAATAGTTTTTCTAAAATATAACATATTAAATATAGTCTAACTATATCATATATCATATATAATTTTTTAGTTATGGGGCCGGAGAGATAGCACAGCAGTAGGGTACGTACCTTGGCATGTAGCCAACCAGAACTAACAGTGGTTCGAATCCAGGCACCCCATATGGTCTTCTGAGCCAACCAGGAGCGATTTCTGAGCATAGAGCCAAGAGTAACCCCCTGAGCACCACTGGGTATGAACCAAAAACCAAAAAAATAATTTTTTCTTAGTTACATTTTTATATCATTCCATATGATTTTCTCAAGACATTCCATGTAATTAACATATATTTGACATAAAACATATTTAAATATTAATGTTTTAAAAATACAAAAGTGGGGCTGGAGAGATAGCATGGAGGTAAAGCGTTTGCCTTTCATGCAGGAGGTCATCGGTTCGAATCCCAGCGTCCCATATGGTCCCCCGTGCCTGCCAGGAGCAATTTCTGAGCCTGGAGCCAGGAATAACCCCTGAGCACTGCCGGGTGTGACCCAAAAACAAACAAAAAAAAATACAAAAGTGATGAGACCAAAAAGATAGTACAATAAGTGAGGTACTTGATTTGCATATTGCTGACCCATGTTTGATTGCTGGCATTCATTCCATATGGCATTCCTAAGTCCCACCCAGGAGTGATCTCTGAGGGCAGAGCCAGGAGCATCACCAGCTATGGCTCAGAAACATTAAAATAAAGAAAAGTGATTTTATTTCATTTGTTTTGTTTTGATTTTGGACCACACCCAGCTGCGTTCAGGGATTATTCCTGGCTCTGCACTCAGGAATCACTCCTGGTAGGCTCGGGGTGTCATATGGGATGCTGGGGATCAAACCCAGGTCAACTGCATGCAGGGCAAACACCCTACTCATTGTGCTGTTGCTCCAGCCCTACAAGAGTGATTTTAAATAGCACTTAAAACTACAGCTCAGAGAACATAAAAAATAGTTAGCTTTATAAATGATTTTTAATGATAATCATTTCCATGAGAAAGTAATTTTCTCACTGTTGCATTATACTAAAATTTATCCAAGAGGCTGTTGTACTTTATGATTTCTCCAAGGACTTTGCGGGGTATTTTTTTCTGTATTTTGAGAAGAAAAATAATCGAGGAAATTAGCAGCTCCCTAAAAAAAAAAAAACAGATCATAAGAACTAGCCCCCAATATAATGATAGTTGATTATGCTAGAAAACTACTGATGAGGGGCTGGTGAGGTGGCGCTAGAGGTAAGGTGTCTGCCTTGCAAGCGCTAACCAAGGAAGGACCGCGGTTCGATCACCCGGTGTCCATATGGTCCCTCCAAGCCAGGGGCGATTTCTGAGCACTTAGCCAGGAGCATCAAATGGGTGTGGCTCAAAAAAACAACAACAAAAAAAAAGCCTTTAAAATTAAAAATAAATAAAAAAGAAAACTGCTGATGAGATGGCTAGACATGAGTAAAAGGCTAAACTAACCGTTGATCCTGATCTACAGGTTTTTATTCCCAGCGATTTATTTAACAGTAACTGTCAGAACCTTCTCACCCCAAATGAGACAAGAACACAGAAAAGAACCTTGCAGTAATAGTGTTCCAAAGATGAAAAAGAAACACCAAGTTATATCAGTTTACTTTTGTACAGCAGGGGAAATGTGCATCACATTTCAAATTAACTGAATACAAGCATTTAAAAACAAATAGGTACAAATTAATGTAATTTAGAGTCTATAGTTATTAATGTAAAAAATTAAAGCAAACCATTGTTAAAGTCTGTTAAACTTCAAAATAAATCTTCTGGTTAAATTGTTATAGATTCAGTACTAAGTCAGCGTGAGGCTGAAACTGGAGTTGGAAAAAGAGGGGAAAATGCCTCTGTGTTATCCTTTTAGGAAATTGGAACTCTCTTAAAATACTTTGTACTTCAACTGCTTATACTGGCATATTAAAACTTTAGACCTGTTCCCTGGGATCTTGTTAAAATGAGAATACTGTTTCAGAACATTAGGTGGAAGTTAATCTGCATAAAAGGCTGGAGGGTAGCTCAGTTAGGTGAATGCATGCTTTTGAATGCATGCTTTTGCATCCAGGAATCCTGGATTTGGACTCAAACCCTGCATACTTCCACAAGTACCACTGAGATTGACACTGAAGCAACACAGGGTGTGCCCCACACCTTTCTTGCCAAGGGAGAATTTACTCTGTTATATTCCCTGATATTAGCTGTGCCGCTCCAGGGACTACACAGTGATTTGCAAGACTTAGGTTATAGGGCATGGCTTTTACCATAAAGTGCCATATCCAAAAGAAGGTAAATATCATTTGAGGTAGGACTATTGTTTTATAATTGAGGTATCATGGTTTACAGTAGTATTGATTTTTATACTTGAAATGCTACTGTACCATCTCCACCACCAGCTTTAGTATCGCTCCAGAATTGTTCCAAGGTTCTCTTTAGTCCCCTTTGCAAGGGCTGCAATTTTGAACTTAAATAAATGTCTATATACATGTTGATTTTAAAATAATACCTTGACATCAGAAGTAGTTATAAAAGATCAGGTTAAACACTACTAAAGAGCTTTGTAGATTTAATCATCACAGTGGTAAGCAGACTTGTAATTATATGTCTACATCTATAGAACATATTTGTTATGTCTAATGAGTTTAATACCAGTGTTACAGAAAATTTTTAAATATAAGTTATAGACATTAGTTATTAGCAGTAAGGTAAATGATAATTAAGAATGTGAAACTCTAGAGGTAGTCTGACTTTACACATACTTAGCCACTTGACACCTTAGACAAAGTAGTAACTTTGACTCTTCCTCATCTCTAAAGGGAGTAATTCTAATGCAGATATCACAAGGTGTGAAAGGTTTTTAAGTATAACAATACATGTAATGACGACTACTCAGTGCTTGTAGTAAATTACCTATAAATGATAGTTTTTATTGATATTGTTGAGAAAATAGTAGATGAAATTTTTTTAAGATTTTTGTCTTACCATTGCTAAAATAGTCTTCTGGTTGTGTGTTGGTGTGTAACATATACTGCTTTCAGGTTAGAAGGCAATACATGATTAATAAGCTGCTCTTTGAGCCATCTGCCACTAAATGCTGCTCCATCCAAGGAGCTTTTAAGGTAGCAGTTTTGATCTTTGAGTAAATACACATTTGGAGAGCCATTCATTAAATATTAAGTGGCAGCAAAGTAATGATCTAGATGACTATTCTTCTCCTTAACTGTTTTTTAGAGGGATTGGAGGGACTCTTAAGGTCACTCCTAGCTGTGCACCGGGGTAATTCCTCACTCCACACTCAGGAATCACTTCTGGTGGGCTCAGGAATTATAAGGGATGCCAGAGATCAAACCTAGGTTGGCCGTATAAAGG